>NC_135140.1:17299456-17599565 GCF_051014445.1 Colletes latitarsis
AAACGTACGAAACCGAACACGCGAAAGCGTCGTAATCCAACGGCGGGAATATCATTTGAATTCGAAACGAGGATCGAGAAAAAGCAGAAATTCCAACCGTCAACACCTAATTGAACGTCCGCCCGTAGGCCGATTAATTCTCACCTGTCATAATTCGGTCGAGAGACGGGATCCGCTAAAAAATCACGGACAGAGAGCTGCTTTTTCGCGCCGCTTAATGACGCCGCTGGCAGGGTTTTTTGCCCGCGCGTCTACGTACGCAACCGACGCCCCACGCGCTGCATGCGACTCCGTGATTTTACGACGTGACGCGTCGCAACTACGTTGCCCTCGACGTCGAGAACCTGCCGGCCGATAATTGGCGGCCGGCGTCTTTTACGTGCAGGCAAATTGTGTTAATAAATCGTGGATCATAACGCGGCCGGGTAATTTACGGCCTGGCACGCGGAGAGGAACAGCTGGCTAATTAATTTACAACGCGTGGAAATTATCGTCCGAGAAATCGATCGAGCCCAATCGACGCGCTCAAAATTCAAGATAGTCCAACCATTTTAGTATTAGGTTAAGCTTTTTGCAATTTAGCCTTAATATTGGAGAAATTCATGCATACTCGTGAGTTGTATTAGGCTCTAATAGCAAAAGGGACCGAGAGAAAGAACAGTCTATCCAAGATCATAGTGAACTTGACCCAAACATGTACTTGCAAGATCACTTGCCCGAGTGGTTGCTCTATGATCCTCATTGCAAAAAGCCTACTGGAACAAAGGATAGACATATTTCGAGCTAGAAAATCTACCAAGGTATCGTCCACTATGATTAGAAAAAGATTGGATGAGCCAGAAATGCATACGCACCGAGTCAATCTCATCAGTAGATGGGACATCAGACTTAAGGGAAAGACGAAGCAACGTCTATCTCGAGACTGGACGAGAATAGACCCACAGTGTATACGACCTTTTTGCTTCAAAATCACCTGGTGAAGCCGCAGCTAGGCGTTTCCCGTAAAACAATGGTTCAACCGTTGCCAGAAGTCAACCTGTCGCGGACTAATATCAAGAAAGGAGTTTTAATCTCGAGCCACCCCTCCGCCAGTCTATATGCATTATAATTATGCTCGGTTGGGTTCGTTTTAGGGAACGCCTAGCGAACCCTTCGCCGCTCCAGGCAGCCGGGTTACTCTACGTATAATTGGTATTTATGCTCGTGGCCGCGCGTTGCGCGCCGTGATTTGTGGCTGAAACTCCGTTAATGAGACGCACGTGTCCGTTAATTAACCGGGACCTGCTGCGCCAACGGGCCCGCCGATCGGCCCGGATTAGCTGCTCGCTTTTTTCCCAACCGCCTGGGAACTCCGAAGATGCTCCCCCCCCCCCTCCCCCCATCACGCGACAAATCCCTGGCCAGCCGATTTTTTTCAATCACAAACCTTCCAGGGCTCGTTAATCTTCCCAAATATCCGCGCCCGGTTCCCTTCGCCGCGATCAACGTGCCGCTCTCCCTTCCGTCGTGCTCTTCAATGACTCGTGGAACGGAAACCGGAGGGGCTGTGAGTGACGCGAAACCCCGGGAACCGAGGATCTTCGTACAGGGTGTTCCTCGAGACAATGCCTATGATTTTTGACAGACTTCCAGTCCTACTAATGGGGAATCGTGAATAGTTAGGCAATTATATGAACCAACTTTGGTAGATCTTGAGTTGCACCTCAAATTGAGTACCAAACTTTGGCTAAGCTAAGGGGTCTGCCTAATTAACCCTTAAGTGGACTCTCTGTCTCAACTGAATTATTTTATTTAAACTGGTAAATGGAAATCAACTTGAAGCATTTAATGCTAGTCAGCCAGCTGTAATACCTAGTTAGCCACGAGGTCTCAAGCAACTCTAGGCAATTAGATACAGTTGCAGTTCAGAAAAGTTGAAAGGAACCTTTTACCTTGTTAGTAGACTAGTATGGCGTGTCCTGTGTCAACTAATCAACCTAGTTTATTCGACTGTTTGTTCATTTGCAACCTGAGCAACAACCGAGCAACCGGTGAAATCCAGCCCTCGTAATCCTGACCAGAGGGCTTGTATTTCCTCCCGGGACACCGTGTATAAGAAAGTATAGGGTATAACGTGACGGTCCATTCCGGCGGAGTTAATAAAGAAATATACAAGGTGACCAACCTCCGCATTTAATATCAATTTGCCGCCCAGCTCTTTCCTTCCCCCGATGACTGTCCCTCCGCGAGGGTGAGACGGCCCAGCGAGGGTGGGATCGCTAGGAAACGACTGTCGGATGACGAAGAGGGTACGAGAATGGCGAGGACGAACGACGATAAGAAAATAAGGGGAAAACCGACGGGGCAGGGGTAGGGAAAATGGCTGGGTATCGCGACGGGAAGAGGTGGTGAAACCCGGCTACTAGGAATTTCGTGGCTGAAGCCTGCCCAAGGGGCTGAAAAGAAAGTCAGGGTGGAACGCGTCGCGGAACCTCCTTCGTCCGGGACGAAGTAATTGTTAAAACGCGTTCCAAAAGATGAGAGCTGCTGATTACTTTCCTACCCCCGGTGCGTCTTGCAGCGATGGTTCTTTTTCCCTGCGAATGCCACGGAGGCGAACCCTTGGCGGTGTGGAAATCTAGCAAATTGACGGGAACGTTTTTGTCCCGCGCGAAAGGAATTAGTCGAGTAACGTCGAGTACTCACAGTTTCCTGGGTAACTACGAACAAGGGTACTCTTTTCCCCCCGCGTTCTAGTGAAAATTTGAGGACTGGCAAGTCCTAAATATTTTACTCCCGCGGACCAAGTGTCGCCCGTAATAAAACGATCCCCTCGCAGAGCTGCGAAAGTTCGAAGCTTATCCAAAATTCGTAATCACCTTCGAAGCCAGCACAATCACCGAGTACAATATTCCAATTTCATCAGATTCAACAGCAACCCCAACAGCGAGCGCGCGACCCCGCGACGCAACAGTCCAAACACGGAAATCCTTTCGATTAACAAGCGCGTCGAATCGGCCAGGGCCCGAAATTAATTCCGCGGCAGCCACCTCCCGCCCCCTGGCCACCCTCGCCGGGTTCCAACCCACGGAAACATGAATTATGTCTGTCGGCGAAGAAGCGTCGCGGGCGCAGCTGTCACCATCGCCTCCCCCTCGGTGGTAATTGCATTATTTGCATTTAAAGCGGCCCTGAAAAAGAGCCGGGGAAACGTGGAAAAGGCGCGCTTCGACCGTCCTTTGACCACTCTATCTTCCAAGACCTAGACGTTTCCAGTGGCATCCCTTTGTGGCTGAGTCCCGGGCTCTTATTAAGGCCGACAGACTGGCCGCGCAATTGCGAGCTCGACGCCGGGCTCATCAAAGTCACCCTCTACCCTCCTCGTCCCTCACCGACAGGATGGAAAGTGTTTTGAAGACGAGTCGAAAACCCCTTTGACGAGCTGGAGGATCGCTGGAGTGCGAGGGTTGCGGGCTGATGTATCGGGCGTCATTCGTTTCGGGGTTGGAACTCGGACGGTACCGAAATGGTTACGGCGAACCCTATATTCCGCAGTTCCACGAACAGCGCGAGCGTAAATATGTTCGAAAGATTGAAGGAAGGACCGGGAGAGGTGCGAGTGGATAATGGGTTACGAGTGGATGCGGGACAAAGTGGAACGTGGAAGGGAGGCGTACAGCAAGTTGCGTTTAATAGCTTGGGAATACGTTCTCTGGCAAGTGGACTTCATCAGAAATGCAGAAGGTAGGTGTAACTACGATGCACGCTTGAAAATACTGTCAAAGGGGACATGGAAGACACTGGGTTTGATTAAACGGAAGATGGACATAACTACAATAATGATTCGTAAAATGAACATCACCAATTTCACTGGCTCCATCCCTCCAGTTGAAGGAATAGGAATGTTCAACTTACGAATCACGGTTCATTTTAAGAATCACTGCTGCACAATTCCAAGATTAAGATGCCTGCTTCGAGTTGCTGGGCGTCCAAGCCGAAATACAGTGAAATTAAGTTCATGAAACGCGTCATAGTAATTAATTAATTCGGTCTACGTCCTAGTTGTTTTCGAGACGCCATAGGAGTAATTCCATCGATCGAATTTTTAATGGAATTCGAAGGTGCCTTTGAAGCTTATACGAGCACGAGGAGGTCTTTTCTTTGCCGTCGTATACGCGAGGAAAGTTCGCTAGCAGCCGTAATGGCGACGATGTAGAATACGAGACCCCGTAAAAGACAGGACGAAACGTCGCCGGCTACCCATTAAGGCCGGTCGTTTCTGCCTGGAAGGACAGCGGTCGCAAAATCAATTACGTCAGAAGCCCCGGAGTACTGAATGTAGTCTGGTGGAAGGATCACAAGTCGGGGGTCGAGAGTGCAGAGGATCTCTTCGCAGAGGCACGGACCGAAGTCCATAATTCTGGCGAAGTTGGCGAGAAACAAAGCGCGGCCACTGTAGCTGTCTATCTTTTGTTGCGTCCGGTGTTTCTCCTTCGCGTCGCTCGCGCGCCGGCTTCGCGATTACTTTTGTTCCACCGTAGCATTATGCCGTCGTCAATCTCGCGGCAGCAGCGCCGGGCCGGGGATAAAAAGGTTTTATACGGAACCTTTTGATTCTTCTTGGCCCGGAATTCGCGTCTGCATTCAAGTAAACTGCGATTTTTCCCCGGTGAACCGCGTTTAACTAGAACGAACCGGGGGTCTTCTTTCGGATGTCGCTGCGCCTCTCAAAGACAAGCAACCGTCTGTTATTTCGTACGCTCGTGGAAACAATACGGCGCCGGTTTCCCGGCTAAAGATACCGTTGCCACGTTTGCGAACTTTCAAGGCAAACATTTTTCCAGCATAAATTCCGTGCTCGTTCTCTCATACGATAACGTTTCGCTTGCTCGATCTGTTGTGCAGAGAGCCGTGTATTTACGTCCCCGTCGATTTCAGCTGGACCGTGTTCGAATATGAAATTATTTTTCCACAAATTTTACCCCAAACTGTTCGGTCAGTATTATACCAAGCGCAGCGTTAGAGCTTGCCGCCAGCGCCGCCAGCGGAGAAACGACCGAAGCTCGAGCGTTGCGTATGCGTAAGGTAGGTGCGCAGTAGGCTGCTCGTCGTCCATTGCTACACGATGCAGATTTTAGAGTCTACCGATCTTGCGAAAGGAATCGTAACCTAATTATCTAATCTAACTACATCCTTCAGTTACCAAATAGTTTGTGACTTAAACGTGGGTGCTGATTTTATTGGGGAAACGACAGCAGCTAGCGTGGAACGCGTTCTAGGTGCATGTCCTTCCAACGAACGAGCTTTTAAACGGCGATCCGCTCGATGAAAGTGGTCGCTGTTCGCTGCGAAACGCGCCAGAAAACTATATTTCACGCTTGTCCCCGACGCCGTTACGGCGGTTCGCCCCTCTAAGAGATGCAGCGGCGGCGAGACATGCGTCTCGTATCGGGTTATGGACCTGTAAATACACCGGACGTGTTTACACGACCATAACCACGGCCGTCTTGTAAATAAGTTAACCCCGGGCCGCTGGCCGGTTTTACGAGGACAGCGACAAAGTACCGATATAACGCGACCCGGTACTCGACGGCTCGGCCAATCACAGAGATCCTCGCGGTCGTGTGAATTCAAACCGATGTACCCTTTCGCGAGCGACACGGTAAATCACGGTTAGCTGAGCGCGGATCGGGGTTGGAACGACGAGGCGATACGGACGTTTACGTCTCCGGTGAATTACGGAAAACTTGCCGGACACCGAGTGATTTGCTCGTGACGCTGATGCCGCCGAAGGAACGGTTACGGTCGACGAAACTACTCCCCCCTAACAGAATATTCGATCTTCAAACCGAGCCAAACCTCGAGCTCTCGAACCCAGAATAAAGTGAAAATATATTTCAGGTGGTTAAGAGTAGGTATAGAATGTATACTATCGGCTACACTGTAATTTGAGAATGTTTGAAGATGTTTGCAGATGTTTGACTAGGTATATCTTACTTAATGAAAAATTAGATTCTACGCATTTTGGCCTCGTAAATGTAACAGTCAACGTGTTAAATTCGAGATCATACAACTATAGAGGATATGTATCAAATCTCAGGATTAAATTCTCATCTTGTTTCTACGCATACGCTTGATGAGGGGAGAAGAGTCGAAAAGGAGCGGCGCGAATGGATCGTTTTCCCATAAAAGATTGTCAAAGTTTTGACCAATTAAATCGTGCGGAGTTGCTTACGGGAGCCGAGCACCCCTCCCACTTTGTCTACCGTCACTACGTGACACTCGTGGCGTGGGTGGGGGCCCTCTACTTCGTCGGTCTCCCGCGAGGCACACACGCGAAACGTGGCGTCAAACTGTAACGCAGTAACGGAGAAGACAAAGTGGCGGAATCTTCTCGCGCTTGGGAACTCCGCGCGATCTAATTGGTCCAAACTTCGACAATCTTTTACGGGGAAACGATTCGTTTGCGACCTATGGTTCCTTTTACACTTTATCCTCCTATCAAATGGAAAAAGATATATGTATACAAATTGAATTATTATGCCATCGACTTTAACGCGTTGTTTGCCTTTCCAAACATTAAAATTCTTCAAACCGTTCAGAAGTTATGATGTTTTAAGCATACGCATATTTCAGGGGAATCAGAATGTCAGGATCAGACATTGTATTTTCGGTAAAGAATTTTTTTCTCGAAAGTGGGTAGGAATTCGAGGGTATGTCTATTGACCAAAAATGATTGTAATCGACCCCTGCAGCTGAAAATCATTTTTTTAGAACGATTGAAATTTTTTAATTTTGCCGAAAAATTTTCCAGTCAGAAGTTAATAACTTTTCAACGAAGCCTCGATCAACAAATTGGTATTCTTAATTTTCGTCTTATTTTTGCCTCTACAATCTCCCATTAAAATTTCTGCCAGGGTTAGCCGAACACTCTGTATGCCATCCTCCATTAGTTCATTATTTTTCAAATATTAATCTCCATTTTCCAATTTGGCAAAAATTAACGTTAAGGGTTAAATATTTTGTATCGAATATATTATTTACGTATTTGTGGTTCATTTGGAGTCGTATATTACGTACTGATCGACGAAATAAGAGCAGAATTCTCTTCCTAGCCCGAAGCACTGAATCGAACGGAACTTATTCGCTCGACAACTCGCGGCGCAATTTGCATGCTTGTAATCCTCCGCAGAGTTCGTGTCGCGACACCCCCTTATGCCGGTCGAGATTCCGCTATCTTATGGTAAGTGGTAACATCTCGAAGACGCATAATTGAGAAAGGGACACGGTGCCGGAAACCAGCCAGATATCTCGACCGCCCCGAGCCAATTTCCATTCGAGTTATTAGTTCGGGGTTCGATGCGTTTGTACGAGTACGCCCGCACATTGCACCCTGTACCCGGCAGCTGCACACCGAACAGAGATTCGCCTCGATATCGTGCTTTGCGCGGGTGCACGCCGGCGTGGAATCGGTGTCTGAATGAACAAGTAGCCCGATCTCCGACCGAAGTCGAGCTGTTTTGGAAATTGTTCATTACTCTCGAGCGGCGTACAACTGGTCGAACTGCTAGGGGCTGTCTCGCCTAGAGTATGCCAGACTACTTCATCAACTATTCCGATGCTGACTGTTTAAAGTTTGACGGAGCATCGCTAGGAGGGTTATTCTTTGTTTCGGTTACTTCGAAACTGTTGAAAATGTATATTATCGCGTACATCGACAGCGCTGATTATTGAATTGCGTAATGCTAGGATCGCTGGGAGGAGATCCACGACCGTAGACAAGAACGTTACGTAATGTACGCCCGTAGGACATTAATCAAAGTCACTCGAATCAATTGATGTTATCCGACATCGGAAGATGAAGATGAAACCAGTGACTATGTTATTACGACCTAACGTGATTACACGCTTACAAATGAAACGCAGTGTGCTAATGTCGGCGCAAATACTCTCGGAATTAAATAGCGATCAATCTTCCGCGCGGGCGAGCACGGTCGAACATCGTTCCACACCCCCAGAGAGGGCGAAAGATGGTCGGTATCGAGGTGAAAAAACAATCCCACCTTATTTGAGCCCCCCCTCTCTGCTCGAAGTTCTCGACGTTAACGACACGCAAACGAGCCTGCTCGACGTCTACTTCCGAGCGACCAGGACGATTCCGTCGACGCGGCGTATCTGCTTATTTATCGTCCGCGTAATGGGGTGGCTACCCCTCCTATCTGCCAGGGTACGAACAAAGAGTGGAGCGAAGAAACGAATTGGCAACCGACTTGACGGCTACGAGGAGGGTGACTTTCGCTATTCCGGTGACTAAGAAGACCGAGGGGGCACCCTAAACCCCGAAACGGGGATGGTTCCGAGGGTGGAAGAGGGCGAAGTCGGCGGTTAGAACGATGGTACAGTGATCGCTGTACTATCTCCGGTGAACAAAGAAGGGCTAAATCCCGCGTCCCGGAAGCCTAGCGTCGAAGGGGGCGGAAAACACCCTGAGACTCTCACTTCCGGTTCATCCTTTCGACAGTCCATCACCCCCTGCGACGGCGAAACGATCTTCTGGGTCGAAATTGTGTTTGGGATCTCGAGTTCTTCGTGCTCGTTAATACTTCAAATTTTCTTAGCACCAATTTCTCACACACTCTCAGTATTTCTCACGAATCTAACACTGATAAGAATCAATAACGAGGGACCACAGTATCTGAGCTTGGTTAGCCTATCGAACGCAATGCTTTCTCGTTTCTACGCTAAAAGTATTAAGCTCATGGCCCTGGGGGACACCCGTAGAGCTCCCAGCAGTAAGCATGACTCGAGAAAAAGCTTTCTGGCACCGACTACGACCGAACTCTTTCCTTTACGATTCGAACAACAACGAACGCTAGTCCCGGAACCAAAAAATCTAGGTGTCGCTAAGTGAAACGATACCAATTAATCGACCGAGCTTCGAGGCTGCTGTCCGGCCTGGAATTCCGGCAAATCGCTCGAGCAATTTGCAGATCTCAGCCAGAGTTCGCGCGCAATCAGCATCAGCGAGGAACCGGACGGCGGATTCGATGAATCAGCATGACAACAAAGGGAACGAAGGTGGGAAAAAAAAAGAGAAGGAGAGCGAGCAGACGGTGGAAAAAAGAGGGCAGCGGACTCTCGGGCAGGGGTAGTCAATTTTCATCGGCCCCCCGGCGGGCCAGGCGTCACGAAAAATGGACGGAGTCCAGCCGTGGGTCTTCGTGCGCTTCGCGGCTGATTATTTCGCTTTTTGCCACGGGCACCGATGGCGTGGCGTCACGGAGAAAAATGGCGCGATCGAGGAATGCCGTTTTTCATCTTCCGCCGGACGAACAGGGAGCAGAACGATTTGTTTCGTCGCGCGCAAAAACCGTCGACAGCCCCGAAGCCGCAAGGATAATCGTTCGCGATCATCTCGCGCGCCCGGCTACCGAGATTCGTCCCGAATCGCCACGTTCGAAAATGGCACGCGGAGCGCCGGGGATGCCCCGCTGCCGGAGCCGGGGGATCGATGACTGGCTTCCGGGATTACCCTGCGATATTTTTCTATTCGAGGAAGACGGAAAAGCGGGGCGGAAGCGATCCTGATAGACGGACGTCTCCTGGATGCAAATGCTCGACGAGCTTGATACTGATTTATAGCGACCGTCAGGCTCCTTTGTTGCTCAGGAACTCTTTGGACCCGGGGATTGCAAATTAGCGATGGCAGAAGATGCTTGAAATGTTGGGCTGAGGGGAGCAGGGGTTTTGGGTGGCTGGATGACTCAACGGATCGTGGATGGGAATAATTATGTTCTTGTATTACATGGGGTCATGAAACAGAGATACATACAATTAGGACATTGGTTGATGGCTGAAACCATCATTTTAGGTGCCGCGATAGCAGTAGAATGTTAACGAGATATGGCTGTGACACGAACGCAACAAGATGGCGAGGCATGGTACGATACGCTCGAGCTTTTTCCCCTGAATCTCGACCAATTTTGCCCACCAACGCGTGTTCCGAATGGCTTCGCGGCATAATGAGTTTATACACGCGACCACGGAGGAAGTCTATAGTTAATCGAGACGATGAAGACAACGACGTCTGAGCAGACACATCCCGCGTTCCTCGCCAACCTCCGGGCAATGGCGACAATGCGACTCGAAATGGATCGTAGAAAACCGATTCGCCGGATCCCCGAGCCGACGTAGCCACGGGCGATTCCTCCGAAGACACGTGTAAGCAAGCGAATCGCGTTAAAAGCCCCAGTGTTCGTATTTCCAGCGCGAACGAGCTGACGTTCCATGCAGATCTCCCTTGGCAAATACTGATAAGGCGCAATTTCTCGGGAAATCACTTCCCTCCTAGGTATTCGAGGAAAAGGTGCGAAGCTAGGAGTCTGTGAAGCCTTTCGATTTTTGAATCTGTAGAATCAACAAACTTTGAAGGATTCTCTCTATTTCTCACCTTCGACTCCGATGGGATCGAGTCTAGAGATAACAGTCTGCAATTTCAAGAATAGTATACCTCCCTCGATAACGTTCATCCCCCCCAGGGAACGTTAACGAGGGATCAGTGTATATCGTCGCGTAAATGGATCCGTATTAGGACTCGCTCGGTTGCAGAAGTCTCCATCTTGAGATCCGCTGGGTATCGAGGCAGCCTCGTTGAGAAACAAAGAGCACCGTGACGTGGTTTACGCGTTTCCATCGGGCGAGAAGTAGCGGATAAAGGGTTTTCCAACAGTCTATGAAAGGGTACTTTTTATGGGTTGTGTGTATACGATGGGATTCGACTTTTCAGGGGCGGTATACGTACGACGGCATCGAAAATCCATAAACGGTCTAGTACGCGGAACGCCGTACCGCGAGGAGCCGTCGATACTTTTAGCAAGCCGGATCGACGCCGTTCGTCCCCATCGGACATCGCGAAATATTGTTTTGAAGAATATTCTCGGACTGTCGTGCGCCCTTATTGCTTCTCGCTCCGCTGGCCCGGAATACGATTGTTTTATTATACGATCTTCGTCGCGGACTTGGGAAACTTCCGTCGCCGCCCCCAAACCCCTTCCTCCCTCGTCGCCCCTGACGCTTCGATTCTGTTTCGTATATCATTGCTTTACTGCCGTCGAAGTACGCGGGGGCCCTCGGAACTTTGATCGTTCCACGTTCTCGAAGAATCTTGATAAACAAGCGGAATTTTTTGCAGGCTACTTATTTGCTTTCTCGACCTTTATTAACCCCCTCCACCCCTGACGTCGCGGCTAGTCTTCCGGAACGACGGATGGACCATCATCGGGAGATTTCAACGCGAATAACTCTGAATGGGAATCGCGGATCGAAGAACAGTCTCCTCCTCCGATGAGTCTGCGTGTCCCGAATATTTCACAACTCAAAGGAGGGACGTATCAATGCCAAAAATGCAGCTTTCACGAATGGAAGAGCAATTATCATGAATATTAACGATGCTTATGAACTTAACACACCGTTAGCAGGGCGTGGAACGTTCGAATGGCATTCGAGACCGCGCGTGCCTTGGCCGAGCAACATAACAGTGGATCACGCGTGTCTAAAAATGACGATAACGCCTTTCGAATGGAACTCACGAACTATACGGTGACAATAACTCGCGGGACGAATCGGAAATTAATCGACGATGACACGGATTGGACGGAGCCCTGATTTCGCGAGAAGGTACGATCGCGGTAATTGCAACAGGTAGGATGAATAGAAAATGGGAGGAAAATGGTACGAAACTGAAACGATCCCCGTCCCTTAATGGCAGGAAGTCTCTGGAGAGCGCTAGTACGGTTACTGCTCCAATTAACTGCACTTCGTAACGGTCATGCATGTTCGTAGCTGCATTATTGCGCGCGTAGAAAGGCGGGCCGTCAAAAACCGTTCGAATTCGCCATATAACTTGTTTCGACCGCGCCCCGTGTAGTATACTTCCCTGCATTGTGACTCGGATGGAAGTCGTCGGAAGGGGCAAGACTGGTGACAAAACGAAACGTGTGAAGAGTTCGCGATGTCCCGGGTCCTCCAAACGCTATTAACGCTCGGACGGTGTTCCAGGGGGCGGTGGGGAGGGGGAGGGAGGGCTAGATAAAGGAAGGTTACAGCAGCCGTCTTTCGAATCCCATCCCGAGCACGTTGCAACGATCTAGCAACACCAGCGACGATCGTAAAAGCCGCAAGGAGATTGCAGATTAGCAAGAAATTCGTTCGCCGTTCAGTGGACAATTCGTTTGATGCTTCTGACCGCCTCCTACGAATATTGCGGACGAGATGCGGTTACCATGGCCGGGCTTATAACCGGAATATAACCGCAGCTTGGTAAACGGCGGCAAAACGTATTTCAATCAAAGTTCCGAACAGCTAATCCCAAATGATTTTGCGGAGATCGAGGATGGAGGGATCAAGGATTGAACCTGGCCATAAGCTGTCTCGGTGAATACCCTTTTAGGGGCATTCTCCTTGAAAATCGACCGGCCAGCACCGAGATTGCCGGCCAATCTTTGGATATTGTTAATCGAATGCTCGCGGTGGGTCCTGTCCACCGCAGAATCTGATTCCTTCTCCTTTGTTACCTTTCGTAAATAACCTTTGGACGTGGGCCAAAAGAAAGTGGGATCCGGGAGTATTTTTTGGGAACCTGTCCAACGTAAATTCGCGGGAACCTTGACCCATAGGAGAATCTAAGATATTGCTTCATTTGCGAAAGAAAGGTTGGAAATCGATGGATACCCTAGTTTGTTGTTCTACTTTAGCTCCTATTTCCACCGTTTAGGTCTTGGACCATAAGGAATATCTATTGTAGCTGCCAGAAAAACATTAATGGTAATAAAAAGAATCGTATACATCCTCGATCGTTGATGTTGTCGCGGAACGCTAGCGCTACATGGTGATCAAAGTAGATACACAGAACATTATTCGTCGTTCAGTGCTACATGATACGAATTGCAGGGTCGATGAGCATTCTTCTGCCAAGTGTATAAATCAGTATGTCTAAAATCTTCGTACACCAAGTCTCCGTTTACTTGCTTGGCAAGACCGCACGCATCGATCCTGAAATCTGCATTGTGTAACAGCGAGCGGCGAATAATCTTCTACGCATCTACCTTGCGCACATGCGGCGCACGAGTGGCGCTAGTGTCGCGTGACCTGGCAACAACCTCAACGATGGCGGATTTGCAAAGTAGGTTTAGTTGTTGCTCACGGGAGGTTATGAAACTGGTTATACAGTTACCTTGGCGATACAATTTTTGATGAAACGAAAGCCAAGATGGCGGAACCCAACCTGCAGGTCTCTTCGGCGAATCCCATCAACGAAATTCTTTTCAATACCTAATACATTTAATATCAAAGTTTGCATCTATGCTTATAAGGCTCCTTTGATCTCGTCGACGCAATCACCGACAACCCTCGCGGGAGAAATATAATACAGAAATCGTCCATGGGAAATCACGTAATGCACTGGGTTGGTTCAAAGCGGCGAAGAAGTCGGAACAAGACGCAGAGGAAGGAACGAGAGGCTGCGAGGGAGAGAGGGCAGGATTCGATTCCGGGATTTACGACGCAAACCGTTTCGCCTGGCCAGCTGAAAGAGCCAGTGGACCGTCCAGGAACGGGGCAAACTCGAGCCGAAGGACGACGACGACGAATGGAATTGCATCTAATGATGTCTGAGAGCCGAAGCAATCCGAACGAACTGGTTGCTGACAAGTGTAATTCCTCTTCTCCGGTCGAGGACCACTAGCCGATTCCGATTCGCGCGAGTCGTCTCGTGACGAACGATACTGGCGACCTCTTCGACGAACAATGGCGACCAATGGCGGCCGACGCCGACGGACTTAACCTCCACTTACACAAATGTAACTTGTTGCGCGATCGAACCCTTTTGCTCCTTGTTTTTCGTACAGAGTGGATACGAGATTTCTCGAGCACAGATTATGTCGGAGAATTCTTCGGAGAGAGATCTAAATCCTTCGCGAGCAGAGTCTAAGAATTCGAACGATCGATGGAGGAGGGATGCTGTTTTTACAAAACGAAGACGCGAATATTTAAGAAGCTGAAGAGTTTTTAAAATTTAAATTAGCGAATCAAGTTTGCAATGGCAAGATTTCGCAGCGACGAACGTTTGCATTAACAAACTTTGTATCTTGTTGCGCGATAAAACTTCGGCTTTTGTTTCGCTCGAGACGAAAGTGGAGCTCCAGATGCTTCTTTCCTACGATGAAATTTATGAATATTTAATACGTTTAATGTTAAATGCATGTCACTCGGCTATTCCAGTTCTATCGTGATTAAACGTATCACTTAATTATATTGGTGAAATGTATGAAGGTACGTTTAATAATTGATGCTAGTCTTAATGACTCTTTTGGCGTAATCTAATTAATTTTATCAGTGTCAATCATCGAAGACTTATATTACACTAAATATAGAACGTTCCTGACAACTGGCTACATAATTTCGTCATGGATTTCAAAGATCGAATTTACTGGGGAATAAATTTTTATCAAACTAAAAATATATGCAGCTTGTTGAAAAAAGATATTATTCTTGTATTTCTTATTGTTCTTGATACCAAACAAGTTACACGTTCATTACTTCTCGAAGCAATTGAAAAGGAAATTCTAAAACGTTTCGAAACTGTCGCCGCAATATTTTCAGACTCAAAACATTAAGAAAATATATAAACAAACCCAAATCAATTATTTACCTCCGGGCAGAGCCCGCAAAGAAAATTCCATAGTTTGCACTCGCAAAATATACTTCCCCGACGCCGAGAAATATTCTAAAATCAACGAATCGGGTGGCACGGGCAGATTGCTCGAAATTCCCAGTCTCTGGTTCGCTGGTGGAACATCAACAGAAGCTGGGGAACCGACGAAACTCGGGATCCACGAATTTCTTCGCCGGCTCGATTATACCAAAAACGATACGTTTTGCTCTTAACGACCAACAGCGTCCGATTTCTTCGCAGATCGGAGCCATCCCCCCCTCCCACACACGCTCCACGAACGTTCACGATCGCTGCGCGGCCGCATTAATAATTTATGTTGTCCGACGATGGGACGTCGGGCCGCGACACGATCGGAAATCGTGAGCGCAGATACGATCGCCTCTCCTCGCGGAAACGCAAAAGAAACTCTACGGCGTCTAGTCACGCGCACCCCTCCTCCCCCACCCCCTCCATCGAGGCCCACACCCCACCACCGCGCTCCGCCCTCTCCCTCCCCTGTCGTGACTCCCACGACGGGGGCTAATAAAGAATTAAGAACACGTGCGAGCGCCGCGAGGTGGCGCGGAGACGATTTCCGCGCGGAGGGACGGAGAAACTCGACGTGCAAACTCGCGGAAGATTTTCCCGCCATGCAGGAACTTTCGTTCGAAGTGGGTCGACCTACTGCAACGGGGAGAATCGTCGATTTTCGGTAGAAACGATTCGCGTCAGAGGGGAGAGTGACAAGAATGGCGATAGGGTTTATCGAACCCAACATTCCAGAATAGATCCTGGCGAGGGGGAACGAAAGGCGTTTGTTTAATGAGTCATAGATAGAATCTAGGTTAGGTTGGAGGGGAATCCAAATGTGAAACGTTGAATAGCAGAAAACGGGCTACTGTGCACAGCTGAGAAGTTGTCACCTGAGAAGTTTCAGTGTTTTCTTGTATTACGAATTGCCTCTATCTCAGGACAACCAAACTTAAATGGTACGATAAGTTCACGGAGTTCGACTCAACGATTTTGCTATAGCACGCTCTCTAGTGTACGCCCCAAAATGATTAAGAAAAGCGTCGAGTAAAACAGCGACAGACAGCAATCCCCGGGCCGTTGTCTGTCGTGGGTGGAGTGGTGTGGGCGCGATCGTAATTGAATCTCGTTTTCAAACGGATAAGCGAAGCCGCAAACGCGATCGAGCCGGTGGCACGCCGTTATTAACGCGGCTGGCAGCCGAGGGAAACAGAGGACACTAATTATACCTCGGTAGAAAGAGAGCGGCGGTGACAGGGAATGGCTGACGGGTCGTTGGAAAAGTGATAGGGAGAACGAGGGGGGAGGGAGGTTGAAGGGTTCGAACGGGGAGGAGAGGGGGAGGGGAAAGGGTGGCGCCCCTGGGGCGATGACGTTAATTACGAGCGCTCGAACGTTGTCGTCGTCTGCGTGGATTTCAAAAAGTAAAGTGTGTATCCCGATCGGCGTGGCCGGCCAGCCGAAAACGCGTTGCTCTTTCGCGCGTGCATCGAAATCGAACGCGATTACCCCGTTTTGCGACCCGTTGCACCGACCGTCGCCTGTATAAATATGCCCGCGATTCGACAGTCGGAGGGATCGAAACGACCGCGAGCGCGTTCCTGGTATTTTCGCCCGTCGAATTCCTGGCCAGAATCTGTCGCTCGATCCTCCCCCTCCGTTGCGTCGACCGATCGCTGGAAAGGTGTGTCCTACGGATTCTTTTACAGCAACGCCCGGATAACTGATACGGTACATTCCGGATAAGTGAAATGGAATCATATTTAACGCTGTTTAGATTTGTAAGAAGTAGTGTCAGAAGATACTTCTTAACCTTTTAATTGATAATTATGATGATTCGTAAGTTGAACATCGATGCTCATTTTAAGAATCATTGCTGTATAAGCATTCCCTAGCGTCGAATCTCGCCTCAACTGTACAAAGAATGAACGTGCCAATCCTTGAAATGAACCCCATACCTGATTCGTAAGTTGAACATCGACGATCATTTTAAGAATCATCACTGTATTTTTTATCTAGATTATACCGCGTCCAAGTGTATACTCTGGGGACGTCCCTCCACCCTCGCCGTGGAAAATGCTGTAGACACGAAGATTTCCGGGAAAGAAAATGAAATCGAACGGGAACAAGAGGAGCCCGCCTCGTCCTGGACAGAGACAAAGGACAAACACAATTGGGGGTGGGGGGGCCAGTGGCGGCGATCGAAACTCAAGGTCCACGGAGGTAAACACGCGCGGCAATCGATTTCCCTCCTCGTAGCCGACGAGAAGGAGAGAGAGTTCGAGGACCCAGCAGGAATTAAATTCACGTTCTCCCAGTATTTGTCGAGTACCTCGGACATACGAGATGTTGATGGCGGCTTGGCGCGGCCCGGACGTCGGCCAACCGAAAATCGACTTTACTTTCCAACGGAAGAGGCTCGCCGACGCGTACCACGGTCGCCTTCGGGCGAATTCGGTTCCGCCTTTACACCGTCAGAATATTAAGCGGTTTCGCGGAGGGCTATGAAAATAGGGGGCTCGGGTAGCTGCGCGAAGTGGCCGTTATCAGTCAGAACCGTCAACGGCACTGGGTTGCCTCCAAATCGACCGAATAAATTCCCGTCACGGCTACTGGCTTACGTGGTCTTTCGAATAATCGGTTATTTTGTCCCTGCCCCCGTCCTACGGACACCACACCCCCCTCCCACAGATTCTGTTAGAAAAGATTTACGAATATTATTACGGCGCCGCTCGACGTTCTTCCATTTCCGTGGCGCTTCTGGGGATCCCCGCAAACTGCGCTCCAGCGACACCTGCGTCTGGGTTCGGTCTGCATTCGATAACCCGCTCGAAAATTTGGTCCGCTGCGCTTAGGGTCTGGGTATGATGAAGCTCGGGACCAGGGGAGACTGAAGGTGCTGGTAATTGAACTATTATTTACTGTTGGGCGAAATAACGACTCGGAGAGGAAGGATCTGACAGCCCCTGTAGTTTATCGCACGGCATTTGTATACTTTTGCGGAGCAATTGGACTTGCCATGGTCGGACAGGGTCTCCCTTTAGGTGAACATGGGTCACACTGGAAATTTTTAACCAGCCCTACTCCAACCGTTACTGTTACCTATCTCCATTCGGGTCGCTTTTAAGTGAAATCTAGTAAAGTTAAGTGGTCGCAATAACGAGGCAGTTGAAAAACGACTGATTTTAGAGCCCATCGACCGTACTGGCCAGGCAGTATGAATAAACATCGTTAAACTGGAAGATACAGTTTCCAACTTTCGCCCCGACGCCATTAACCGTAAAAAGTATTCGTTGCAGCTCGCCCCGTGACTTACGGAGATTGAAATTTCACGTAACGCGGGGACGGTATACCGGGTGTTTTATTAAATCTTTTTCGCGAACCGTAAATAAGTTCGCCCGACGGAAGTTCCGCAGTTTGTCAGCAATTTTTTCCGCGTTATACCGCCACTTCGAGCGGGCCCCGAACTTTCGCCGTACTCGCAATTAAACTAGCGCCCGAAAAACTTTCTTACGCGTCAACCGGCGAAATAGTAAACGGCGCTGGTCGCGCGCCAACAACCCGCTGCCAAAAACGCTAATGAATGCCAACGCGTGCGTACCCTCGCGTGATCCGCAATAAACGGCTCGAACGAGACACATTGTGCCCCCAAGTTCCTCGAAACGTTTCCAGCAACGAGTTGATTCGAGGGACCGTGCTTAACTGTTCCAAATTTGTTTCGAAAGCGTGGAACAATCTTCGATGCGAGCACTCGAAGTTCCAAGAATCGAATAACGCGTTTAAGAGAAGTCCACAGATGGTGTCAACGCCCCTTATATCATGCAACACTTTGGGCCTATCTTTTCCAGCTACGAACACTAGCTATTGCATCGTTATATTCTGTTGGCGACTGTACTGATTAAGATAAGAAGAAGTATCTTAATAAACGAGTAAAAACTTGAAAAAAATACTGCATATGCTCCAAGGACCCACGAATATATGTGCCAAATTTCAATGTTCTAGAATGTACGGTCGCGGAATAAAAAAAGTCCCAAATATCGCGTGTCTACGCCCCCTTAAGTGAAAGGAATTCTGATCACGCCGCGGCACAGTTACGCTCCGAGCGGCGTGGTGGGGATAACTGCTCTGTGGCCTTGAGCGGCCAGTTGAACTTGCTGTGCGGGCCTCCGCTGCGCTCGACTCGCGCGGTGGGAGGGGGAAAGGCCAGGCGAAAGCGGTAACGCGCGCCGATGTAGCATCGTCGCGACCCTTAATGTAGCCGGGTATCGTAAAAAAAAGGAAACGCTCGCGGAGAGATAACGGACCGCAGGAAGGGTGTGCGGCGCGCCGCAGGGCAGGTGCTAATTGTCCCGACTGCCCCAGTGGAAAACGAACGAGCCGGGAAACGAAACGGGAAATCGCCGGGCGTGCGTTCCCGGCGAGTAGCTTGGCGTGTCGCATGATTTGCGGAGACTTTTATTGCCCACGGTGAGAAACGTAGATGCTGCTCGACGATACGAGTTGTGCCTTCGCGGCCAAAGGGGGAAAAAAGGGGTGATCGATCCACGCCTACCCTTCCGCCAGCCGTGTTTCTACGTTCGCGCAGCCAAGCATCCGTATCTGAGGGGTTAGCCAGCCACGGATCGATGACTTCTCTCGCCGTACTGCTCGGGGACGCGGACGATGAAATCAATCATGTTTGCGCGAACTGGGTTTGTTCTACGCCCGGAATCGGGACGGCCAAAGATCGCCCAGTGGTCTGTTTTTCGGTTGGTTTTGCTCCTGGTCCGGAGATTCTGCTGATCAGCTTTCCGGATTGTTACGTTCCAACCGCGCTGAACTCGCAGCCAAGTCTTTGTGAAAGTTCACGGAGCCGAAATGTAGGTCTGCGAAATTTTTGAGAAGGATTCGCGATGGCCCGACTTGGCGGAAAGTGCTTGGGATCGTTACGAGACGTATTCCTTAAGATTTAATAGATGGTCATCTTGGGTTATCTATGGGTATGCAAGGTGTTCCAGGACAGTACAATGGTGGAATAGAGATTAGAATTGCTATCTATGAAGACCAGTACCTCTTGATGCTTATTTGCGTGAAATCTATAGCCCGAATAATATGAAATGGGCGTTCAAGGTCACCTTTTTAATACATTCGTACTAAAGAATAGAAGACAAAGATGTTAGTACCATTTCCAGTACTCTGAAAACCTTAAAATATTTTCAAATTTCCTGAATAATTATAATTTTGTTTTGCATACTGGAATTGTATCCACCCACGATTATTAGCCATTCGAATGGCTGACCAGAGGGCGAAGTCCGAATGAATGCGTTCAGCTTCTTGGACTGGCAATGTGCGCGCAATAATGAGACAAAATGGCCGTGAGAAATGCGGTCGCGTAGCTGTTGGACGGAGCCCAAAGGCGATGAATTATCGGGAATCCGAGACGGTAAATTTGGAGGTGAATACCAGTGGGAAACCAGGCGCCGCAATTGATTTTCCACGAGGCAAGAAAAGAGACAATACGCGTCTGCCAAATTCGCGCGGCGCATGACGAGGTTAGGGGATCTCGCAAGAAACGCAACGCCCGGTCCTGTATGGAATTAGAGACTTTACCCCCGCGGAATTTTATACGAATGTTAACGCCCGACTTAACGAGCTATAATGCGCCCCGGCAACTTTAAAAGACGCGGTTATGGCTCGGAAAATTTCTCGACTTAGTCGTTTGGTCAGTGCAATTGCCGACCTAACGACTCCACCCTTCCCTTTTTGCGATAATTATACTTTTTTCATATTTTTCAGGAAAGGGCGTTTACAGGGCTATCCTATTTTTGCAACACGTTGACTTGCTTTTCCGTTTCGGTGCAAGGGTCACAGTGGTGGGAGTAGATTAATGGAATAGTTGGGATAACCAAACTGTATAGTGAGGGGTAGACTAATGAAGCGATGGGGGGCAGACAAATAGAATATTGGAGATGTAAAAATGAAATGACAGCTAGATGATATAGTGGAAGGTAGACTAATGAAATGGAAGGGATGACACATGAATTTTCCATCTTTGTAAGTACCTTGTACAGAATCTACCTTACGATATTTCAAAAAGGGATACGGAAAAAGGGAAATCTTAATCCCCAAGAAGAAAGAGGCAAAATTTCTTCATGCACCTCCGTACGAAAAATATCAATTCTTCCGGTTCTTCAAAAGAAAAACTAGCAGAGACTTCTTCGTGTCTTCAGAATAAGAAAATTTCATTACTGTTCCTGGGAGGAAGAACACAGAAGTTCCATAAGTAGGTTCTGGAAGGAATGTGTTGGATGAATATACTTCTACCTTCGTTCTATTTTTCACAGACTTTTCCAGCCAAACTTTAAGACTTTAAAACGTTAGTCACGCGAATAGGACAGGACTTTTATATACAGAATGTTCAGCCAACCCTGGGAAAAATTTTAATGGCAGATTCTAGAAGCCAAAATAAGACGAAAATCAAGAATACCAATTTGTTGATGGTGGCTTCGTTAAGAAGTTATTAACGTTTAAAATTCCGCCAATACTGAATTTTTTTCTCGAAAGTGGTTAGGAATTCGAGGGTATGTCTAATGACCAAAAATGATTGTAATTGACCCCAGAACCTAGAAATAATTTTTTTAGAACGATTTGAAAAAATTTGTTTTCGCCGAAAAATTTAGGCACATACCTGATTTTTTTTCTCGAAAGTGGGTAGGATTTCAGGGGTATGTCTATTCACCAAAAATGATTATAATCGACCCTTGCAATCAAAAATAATTTTTCCAGAACGATTTGAAATTTTTTAATTTGATTGTTAATAACTTTTTAACGAAGCCTCCATCAACAAATTGGTATTCTTGATTTTCGTTTCATTTTGGCCTCTAGAATCCCCCATTAAAATTTTTCCCACAAGTGGGCAAACACCCGCATAACTGACAAAGATGGCTGATGCAGAATTTTGAAGATCCTCCAACCGACGCTGGATCGCAAAAATCTTTTCCACGATTTTAACAAGTTTCATTCTTATTTAATTCATTCATTGAATTCTTAATTGTATCATTACTTTTGTATTCACATTTATATTTTTAAAATAAACAACACAAATTGTTTTAAATGAAAATTACGATCGATAAATCATTTGTTTTAACAACCGCCTCGATAAACTTCGAGTGACGAGGGTGGTAGTCTCCCTGTCAATTACGATACGAAAATCCCCCAGAATATTTCCTTTAAAGGAAAATATTTCAACGATCGACGGAGGCATGGGCGCGTTACAACAGAAGCACCCGGAGGGGGAACGCAATCATGCTGCAATCAGACGACAATAATATAAGTCTGCGATCCACTCCGGAGTCTGAGACCCGAGACAACGTCGAATCTTTCCCCAAACACAGCCACTTCCCGTCAATAACGCAATTCTCGTTAAACGGGCCTTCAAAAGAGACGCTCGATATTATACGTCGCGAGCGTCGTCCCGCCCTATTTCCTCCGTCCTAACAATCTCATTGATCCAGCGATCTTATTACGGGACCGATTGGCCGTGATCGCGGTACTGCGCGATCGATGCCCTACGCCCGAACAATCTATTTATCTCTGACGAGGAATTCAGAAAATCCGATTAGGAATAAAAAGCTCGTTTCAAGACACCGGAAGGTGGAAGGAGGAAAGGGGGAGGGGTTACAGAACCGGGCGGCGTGTCGTAGACGATCGACGACACCAGCGACGACGTTCTCCAAACGAATGTTTGGTAACCGAACGTCAGTTGGGATGATGGATGACACGCTAATCGTTCGTATTTACGCACAGCTTCGCGTCACCTTCTTATTCCCTCGTCCATCTTGGTTCGGAATACCCTCGGAATAGACCCGACGATCCCCCCCGTGATGAAAAAATTTAGTTAACTCTACTAATGTACCGGCCTGGACCCCCTCAGCGTTTCCACGAGAGCCTGGCGATGAAAGATAGGTGTGACATTCTGGGTATCGTCGAATTTCCATTTTTAGTGATTTTACTATCTACGACATATTTTTTTACGGCAATTGGGACTACAGAAGTTCCCAAATTGAATGTGGAAGGACTACTTACACTGTACAGGTTGTGGCGCTTATGAGAAGCCACTTGAATGTCTGATTCTCAAGTTTACATACCAGAACTGGAGTAGAGGCAACGCAAAGTGTGATAGACTTACCTGAAACAGACAAGAAAACGAGTATTAGTATATGTTCCGCGGTATCGTCTCAGTTTGTATTATTTCTGATACTCGATACTCGACACTTGATACTCAGTACTCTTGAGACTCGAAACTTGATACTCTTGGTACACGGTACTCTTGTTGCTCGAAACTTGGTACTCAGTACTCTTGGTACTCGAAATTTAATACTCTCGATACACGGTACTCAATAGTTGCTACTCGATACTCAACACTTGACACTCTTCCTGCTCGAAACTTGATACGCGGTACTCAAGGTACTCGATATTCGGTACTCTGTAGCAAAACCCGGATCCTAATGCACTCATCATCAATATCTCGTTTCCCCAGTCGTGTTTCGAGCTCCCCATAAACCAACTCGCTTCGCAGACGCCGGTACGAGAAAGTTTGGACGGAAACGCATCAGTATCTCGTGAGTCGAAGGGGCAACACGCGAAGAACATGCGTAACTAACGAAGAACAAGAAAATCCCGGAGCATCAGTGAGATTGACAGGGGATTTGAGACTGGTGTATCGCGTTACATCCTCGCGTCCAGAGCGTTTCCAAGCCGGGCGAGCATCAGTCAATGGAAGAAAAATGATCCCGAGCCCTCGGACTGGCATTAATCGAGCGCTGACTTAAACGGTGCTCGCAGCTTGACATTAATCATTCAAAAATCTTGCTCGTTACTTCGCGACGCGGCTTCCCCGCCGTGGACGAAAATACGAGGAACGGAAACGTGGCGTGGAGACTGAAACGAAATAAAGACGCACGACGAATACTCTGGAAGAGCTAATTACCAAGTCGCTGAAGTTGAGGACAAGTGGGTGAACGTACTTTCGAAACTGTTTATAATTATTGCTTGAATATATGGTACTCCTATGTTATGAATACATTCAAAGTGTTTAGTATTTGAGTACCACGAATAAACTCGAAGTATTTGGGTATTCGAATACTGAATACTCGATATTGAATATCTGACGTTCGATACTAGGCATTTTTGCCTTAAATATAGAAAGGATTCGTGAAGTACCAAGAGAAAAATATAGAAAATAAGAGTTCCAAATACGCAATTTCCTCGAATTAGCCAAGTTCTGGGTCCACTCGAGCGCAACTGGTCGACAAAGCGTTGACGAATCGGCAGCCACGAGTTCCCTAGGAAACGTGGTGGAAACATCGCCCCTCGCGATCGACGATGCGTGTCGTCTCGTGGTCCGCGTTCGATTCTTTGATCGATCGGACCATATTTATTTATATTCCATCGAACGGCCGCACCTGGTACCATTAGCTGTTTCTCATTCGCCGCGTGGACGGCTGCGGGGGAAAATATGAAATACCCCACGGTCGTAACCAGCACTTTATCAATTTTTCGTGACGCGGTGGAAATCTTCGATAGAACGAAACGATCGACTGTCACGTCCAGGGAAGGTGAACGCGGAATTTGATCGGAGTCACCTCGTCAAGATCCTGACGACGCTTTCCTCCGGTCGGAGGCAGATTTAATTATTGGTAAAAGTGCGTCGAACCTTTTAGTTACAAAAACAATTGGTAAAATGGTTTTCTAAGAAGCATGAACGTTTCGAACGTCGAGGATTTTAATTTTACAATGGTCTGTCGCATCAGAATCAAGATAATAAATTCAACTATGGGTATTTCGTATTTTAATAGCAGTATTTGGTATCTGGTATCCGATACTTGATACATGGTACATGGTATTTGGTATTCGGTATCTGATACTTGATACATGATACATGATACATGGTATTTGTATATAATTCTAAATATAAAACCACACGGATACGGTGGAAACGAAAGTATAACTGAATATCCGTCACGATGGAACGAGCGAAACTCGACGACCCGACGACCCGAAAAGGAGGAGTGGTGCGAGACACTGGAAGTCGAAGGGTAGGGAAACGGTGGAAAAGGAAACCGACCGAGTCGTCGTAACAATTAATTTACTTCGCTTACGCTCGGGTAATTGAAAAATTGTCGATAGCTCGAAGGAAGTCAATACGGAGAGGAAGAAAGAGGAACGAACGCGACAACCGGGAGATATAAGAAGCGAGAAAACGGAGTTAATTAAACCGGCTGGGAAGGGCCGACAGCGAAGGCGGAAATTAAAAATGTAAATCTGCGTGATTGGAAACCGCAGAACGGTGGCACGGTCTTCCTTCCGATTTGCAATTCGCGATTTTTATTATAGGCGACACGAGGACCCCTCGTACGCGACTCGACTCTAAACTTCATTTTTATGCTCATCTTCCGATGCTGATTGGAACCTAAAAACCCCGCGAGGATTACTGGGCGAGACTTTTTAAGCTTTTCTAGCTTTCGTTCTTCCTAACCTTAACGTAGGTAGATCGAAAAATGTTAGGATATACTTGATACTCGGTATTCTTGCTACTCGAAACTTGATACACTTGATACACGGTACTCTTACTACTCGAAACTTGATACTCGGTACTCGTGGTACTTGAAACTTGATACTTTCGATACACGGTACTCAATACTTGACATAGGTAGATGAAAAGAATATTTGGCTAACTTTGCAATTAATTCAAGAATAATACGAATACTGAATCGTTGTTATATTCTTGCTATAGCTTGCTCTATATTCCAAGATTAATACCTAACTCCGTGACCAAACAGTTTGCACAGTTTTCGGTCAGGAAATGAAATATCGGTTAATGAAATATCAAACAGATACTAGATAACAAAAGTACAGTGTAAATATCGAGTGGTGAAATATTGGAGTAACTCTCGACGCACGGATAAGCTTCTCGGACGCTTATCAGGTTACGGATCGCAGCGATCGGGCGTTAACAAAGGCTGTCGAACAATCCGGTGTCGATAATTTCCAGCATGGTACGATTGCATTGCGTTTCACGGCAAATTTACGGGGCGCGTCGAGTTTGTTAATCGGCATTAAGTGCAAAAATCGTGGAGTGCCTTTCTAAACGAACGCTGCACCGTAATTCCCGACAACGCCCTGGGTAACCAGCCGCGCGATTCGCGAAAGAAATATCGCGAAATTCAGCGTTACTGCCAGAATATACAGGGTGTCCAACCGAACTTCAAAACCTCGAACACTTTTTCTACCAATTCACTTGCTTTCAGAAACGGTATTACTTTTAAGAAAAAGATTTAAATATGTTTTGTAAATCAATAATAGAGTGAGTCTGATACAAGGGCTGGTTCCTCCCCTTAAAGTTGACACATAGCAGAATTATACTGGAGCTCCCTGGCTGAATCGACGAACATTCGCACAAAGTTTCATCAACATCAGCGTATAACAGTTGGAAATCTTCCATTGTAAGCATCAGCTTTGCATATTTGTGAATAGACAAGTGCAGTATTCACTGAGAAGTTGGGGGTTCAGAATCGAGCTGTGACAACTCCTCAGACAACTGGGTAAAGATTGATCGTTTTTGTCTCTCTAGCTCGGTTGCCTTTCCACAAAGGATAATACAAAAACACCAAAATTCTCTTACAGAATTAAAATAAATTCGTTCCATAGAAAACCTTCAGGTCTTTTAGGTTGTGCTACGATCGGACACCCTGTATATTACACAATGCGTGGCGATAAGCGTTGGGTGTAATGAAAAATTATATCGTCGCGTGACGCGCGAAATATTTAATTCCGCGCGATTTTCCATTTGGAAATCCACCCCCGCGACAGCGTGCAAATAATCCCCTCGCAAATGGTTGGAAAAAATTTCGTCATAAAGTTGGCACGGGTTCCCCGCGATTTACGAGCAATGGGATTCGCGTCGCTAATTACGCCAATTGACTTCAGCGCGAAACTTGTCGAATCGTTCTTCTTGCGGTAAACAATTTTTTACCGCGTGTTCCAGTTCAATTTTCGTTTTTATCGTTTGGATGAAAATGCGTTCGCGTTTTTATTTCCTGTTTGTCACCGTGTTTTCCCTAACTTTTACGGTGGATAAAAGTTCTGCGTCGTATTTTCGTAATTAAATGTACGGCTAAATTATTTTGTGTTCCATAAAATTTAACGGAAAGATACTGTTGCACTGTTACGGTATTTGGTATTGGGTATTTGATACTCGGCATCTGATATTCGAGAATAGAAATGAAGTACTTGGTACTCGGTATTTAATACTTGGATACTTGGTACTTGGTATTTAATACTTGGATACTTGGAACTCAATACTCAGTAACAAGTTAGTAGTCAGTACACGATATTTGTTTGAAATTAAAGACTATCCTCAAGTGTTATACATTACAAATGACTATGTTTTCTTTCAGGAAGTTGTCTATTAATATCGAACTGTTATCCATAAGATAATCTTTACATTTTTAAGTATAAAATCTCGAAATAGGACTTCGTACAGTGCTAAAAGAAGCGTTTACTTTGCAGTTCTTACTGGTACTCTTTCCAAGCCACAATTTATCTCTCAAGAAATACTTGGGTAGTAACCTACGTGATGCGCTTGTCTTACAACAGCTAAATTAGCACTTTAGTTGCTTTACAACTCTTTTTCCTTTCTCCGCGACGTAAGAGTCGTCCATTCAAAGGTAACAACCACAGATATACACCATCGCTCTGCCTATGCAAAGCATACGTAAAGACAAATTCTAAAGTAGAAATGTCCCCCGTAATTCGAGCAGTTTTTAAACCTTATTTCCTGCCCACTCTTCGCGCTATTAATTTTTTACCGAAAGCATAACGAGTACTCGCGGCTGTACAAATATTACGTATAGCCGGAGTACCAGCCCAAGCACAGCGCGGAGAACAATAATCATTTCTGAGAACAATTTCTCAAGGGAATGGGAAAAGTCTCGGAAAAAGCACGGGTTCCGGAGTCGGACATTTATCAGCCACGGCGTGACGCGAAAGTGACTCGAGTCTAGGTTCAATTCGACCGGTCAAAAATCTCTTTGCGCGCGCTTTATTACCACCATTATTCATAGGACACGAGCAACAACGAGATACGATCTAACACCTACTCGATCACGGTCCGCCACCGCGTCCCGCGATCGACAGGATCGATATCACTTAGCCGCGCGTCCGACGAGCGATTTTCATCTTCGATCGGATCGGTTCCGTAACAAATTACTTGACCGACCGTTCGACAGTAATTTACGGTACCTGTTACTCGCCAGCGTCGAGAAACTTATCACCGATTGCGCAAAGAGGCCTGAAACGACCGCGTTATTTGCGACAGGATCAGACGTAATCGTTTCTGCATACCTCTTAATGACCCGCTGGGGAATGCATGCGCGCGCGAGAAGTGAAAATCTCCCGATTGTCGTGGATTTTTCGATCGTCGATCGTCGAACGCTACGTGACGGAAAAGTCATTCAAGTGTCGATAGAGCGAACGATTTACCGACCACGTTCGAGGAACGCGATCTAATTCGATCGCGGTCGATGATGAAAGCGCTAGCGCGCCAACGACAGCAATGCTCGGCTGAGGAATTGTTGATTAACCTCGTTGAGGAGCCTCGTTTCGAGCAGGCTTCTTGGAAAATTTCTTTCCGTATGTCCAAGTAATTCGAATACTTTGGTATTTAAATATTACTCGAGTACACGACCGTTCAAATACCATTTGAATACCTGACTATTCGAATACGTGAGTAGTCAAATATTACTCGAGTACTTGGATGTTCGAATGGTATTTGAATACTTGACTTGAATTACTCGAATGGATAAGTGTTCAAATACTATTCGAGTACTTGAGTCTTCAAATACCACTCGTATGATTGTCCATTCGAATACAATAATTCGTTTTGTAGCTTTTCACAAGAATCGCCATGCAACAGGTTCGAAATATGACCCAAATGATTACGAAACAGTTGGTTTAATATTAATGAATACGTGTAATAATAATAAAAGTGGCAAACAGGTTATGTCTATGGTATTATGACTATGGTTAAACAGATACAAATGTAATCCTTAGACAAATGGAGCCTAATTGTAGACTGCATTGATAATTACATATCAGTCAGTTTATAAGTGGTTAGTCTTTAATCAGCTTACGAAACTGCACAGTTATAACATTTAACATAGTTATTATATAATCACAACCTGCTCGTTACTCTGCTATTACATAAGTACTCGGGTTAAAATCAACCCAGTTCAAAATTATTCCAAGCTGAACCATCGATTCTATTGGACCGTACATTACGTATAATATTCAAAATGGTGGCGATCAAAGGCTGCATAATGGACCAAGCACACTTAACCCGCATAAATCAAATGCAGTTTCTGTCTGTTTGTTACGACATCGCGGAAAAATGCATGGAGCAAATGTAATAAAACTTGACACCTATCTACAGGGTAGTGAAATTTGAAATCTGAGAGAAGTTTCAAGAGAGATCATACGATATCTCGCTTACCGTTACGCGTACAATAAAAGTTCACATAACGAAAATCGTTGCATGTTAAATTTGGAAATCTTTCGGCAGCATGCAACTTTTCGATAGACCCGACAGTAACCGAGACATGTCTGTACATATAAGCTACAAGAATCTGGATTTGCGATGGCACCGTAGAAAGTAAAATATCTCGCTCGCCGTTGCTCCCGCGACAAAAACGTGTCATACGAAACTTGTCGTAAATTAAATTCGCGAACTTTTTCGTTGCATACAAATTTTCGATAGAACCGACGGTAACCGAGATATCGGGCCTTTCCGACATTATCGCATAATGGCACGTAAAAACAAAGCCGTGTTTTATGCGTGGTCGAAAGAAACGAAATGAAATACGTCACACATCAGGAAACGGTAACATAATTTCTGCATCGGACCAATGCCGCCCCCACCTAGGCAACGTTGTACAATTTATCTAATTCGCCTACGAAATTGTACTCGCTCGCGAAACGTTCATAATTTCGTGCCATTACGGCCATTATCGGGTGTAACTATGCTTTCAAATTGCTTTGAGGTCCACAAATCCTATTGTTTCGGTTCTCAATCTCTGCCCTAGGCGCGCGCAATCAGGCCAAGATCTCGGCGTTTCGCAATCAAGAGTAAATCGCGCGAAACTGCGAACCGTCCGTCGCAGAGAATTCCTTTACGGGATCACCGACGAAATAACAGAGCGCGTCTGTCGCCAAAGGTCTCCTTCGCAGGCCCTTCGACTCACGCACCGACATTCCTGGAACCCTTCGTCCTGGTCCACCCCAACGAAAGGGTCCGCCAAGCTTAACGCAGCAAGACGATTCTCGCGGCTGGGTGCGCTCATGCGTTTTCCGCTTTATGTCGCCGAGTGTATGGCGGAAGGAGCCCGGCTGAGGAGGGAGAACAGGAGAGGGTAGGAGGCTCGATACACGCGCGGGAATCTAGAAACGTCTGAGAGGGCGAGAATCACCTTTCGCCTTGCTTAAAACTCAAGAGGAGGGAACCAGAAACGGTTCAAAGAAGTTTTAATCCGGATTCTAGACAATTCTTACCAGATTCCTTTCATTCCTCTAGCGGAATATACTATTTCTAAACGATGAAATTGCGCACATGCGAACGGATCAAAATTCTGGAGGTCACGAATTGATCGACTTCGATTTTAGCGTGCTTTTGCACAATGATAGTAGGGTGATACCTTATGGTGTATGTGAAATAGTAGACGTAGATATTTGATAGTTTTTGAGATACAAATAATTAAAGTTAGGGTGCTGGGAGTCTCGCGGCACGCTGCATCGACGCCGTCATTGATGTACACGCGCAAACCCCAACACATCCGCCACACAGCCACGCGCACAAGTACTTAAGTCGAGCTCTCAGTCCGGTACGCCACACCCGCGCAATCGAGACGAGCCGGCTCGAGGCAGCCCGAGCGCGCGTTAATTCCGCTCGCATAAATTCCGGGATTAAGAGCATACGTTATACTTAGGGAAATGCGAGTTTCGTGCTTTTCGCTTCTCCACGCCTCGCTCTCTCCCTCCCTCTCGTTGCTCGACCCTTCTTCCCCCTTTTTTCCTCCTTCAGCCTTGCTCCCCCGGCGTTCTTTTACCCCTTTCGTTCGCTCGGATCTTACGCCATACCCCACCCCCGACCCACACTCCTATGCTTCCTTTATCCTTTGCTGATTGTAACGCGTGGAACGAACGAGGTTCGACGATCCTCTAGCGATGGGACGGACACGATTAAGTATCGATTGTACTCGAACAAATACAAGGCATTTTATAATGTGCTCGTCGAAGAACGATGAACGGATCGCCAAAAAGAATCGAATACCGTACAAATCGAGAAACGGCCAGCGTTCGATGACCAATTCGTTAAGGGTAGCAACGGATTCGGAGGACTCCGAACAATGAAGTCGAGAGAAACTCGCGGTGGACGGTCGTTAATGACACGAGGCAGCACGCGACGCGTTAAATGTCGATCGCAATTCCCGACACACGGCAGAAATCGAAGGCTTGAAACGGTTTCCTTGTAAATACCATAATGGAACACTGTGGACGAGTGAAAATGACGGTTCGCAATTATTTTTGCGGGCCTGAGAGTCTTTCCCCGGACCCGACGAGATTAATAGTCGAACGTGGCAGCCACTACCACCCCCTGACTCCTCCAGAAACTCGTTCGAAGGAACGTGATACATTAAACCCACCGATACCTCGTTAGGTGTCGATCGTAAATTCGGAAGTGAAGGGTCCCAATTTGACACGGCAGCTTACTACAAATTCCTCCGTGCACCGGGATGTCGTATCCGCGACGAATCGTCTTTGCGACGCATTAAGACCACCAGTCGCCCTCGGTTCCATTTCGATTGACCACGAAACGAACATCCTCGGGGAGTGCGCAGGACTTAGGATCGAAGGGAGAAAAAGGGGGTGACGGTGTGTCGGTAGATTGAGGAATCGAACGAATAGGTTGTCGAGCAAGACGTTTCTGAGGACGTGCTGTTGCTAATCCCAATCTTTCACCTGGTAAATGTTAAAAAATAAATAACGTTCTGTACAGGGTTTTTACTAAAATTGACGTAGAATAAAAACTGAACACGCTATCGTATAGAGGCCATTCAGACGAACAAAAATGATATACGCGAAAGTATAGGTAGACGTGTTAGTTTTCGAGATAATCACGAAAAAACGTCCCGACCGATCGGTCCGGAGACGCGCCTAGCAAGAATGGACGCCTCGACCGTAGGGAAAGTATAAAGACTTGAAAACTGTGGCTGGTACTGTACGAACTGTACAATTACCGATGAAATATATTATATTGTTAATAGAAAAGGGGATTACAAGTTCCTTGGCCGGTTTTCAACATAAGAAAAAGGATTGCCAAGTCTTAAAATTGCACAGGGAGCAATGGACCAGCTCCTAAATCGTAAGACCAGGGTATCTACCTTGAAATCGTCCAATATCTCGTCGAATTCGAACGGCTCGTAATTCAGCGAGGTAGCAAAATATTACCAATCAGAGCACGACTCAAGAAACAAGAGGAAGAGGCCACCGGCCGGTCTAGGCCGGAAACTGCGGGACAGCATCGAGCAGAAACGTCGACTGGAATCAGCGTCGATAAATCCTCGCGGCGGCAATAAACGTCCAGGCTCAATAGTTAATGGCGAATCGTTGATTATGTCGCCGATTCGGCGATAATCCACGGCCGTCTCTACGACGTATATCGTCCTGAATTTTTCCTCCCCGACCCTTTCTGGTAAATCATTTTTCACGAAGAAACGATCCAGCGAGCGTTTAAATCACCGTCTCGATCACCGGACGACGCTAGATTCCCGTCGCGACGATAAATACCCGATCGCTGGAACGAATTCTCTCGCTCATCGACGAGTCGAGTTTACGCAACGGGCGTACGCTTTAATTGCAAACGTTTTCTCTCCGCTGGCTCCTCCGCGACTACCTCTTTTCTCTCGTTCTCGTCTCTGCCCAACCGATTCCAGCTCGATCAGCACGCCCCTCGCTTGTACTCAATTATCGATACGCCCGTTGCAATTACTCGCGATACTGATAATAATGCGCGGTGTCCCGCGTATCGAGGTTCCTTGGAAATTATACGGTTCTTTGAAAATAAACGACCAAGTCGGCGGCACGAGTTTTCGCTTTTTGCTCGTCGATGGATCGTTTATGCGAGTCGACGGCAACGATCGTTACGGACGATTTGCTCGATTGAGAATTGAAAGCGATCGGGACGGTTGCTTTTAATTCATCCGTGTGTTGTGTGCTTTGTAGAGCGAACGCGTAACATGCTTTTTTACTTTATTATACCGATAATTGGAACACGACACGTTCACTGTCCATGGCCCTCATACGGGTCATAGCGTCGCGCTATTTCATACATCGCTGAGAGTCTGGACAGTGAACGCGTCGAAACGATATTAAACGCATTCTTTTATGGGTGCGTTGAGTTCATGAATAATCTGAGGACACTTCTTGCTAATATACACCTATTTGTATAACATATTCTCGTGGCACACACGGCGGACATTTTTTTTAGACATATTGGGGCCTTTTTAAAAATTGTACGTTGCTTTGTTGCTTGTTGTTCTTTCTCACAGACGTGTTTTAAAAACATTTTTAACGCGAGAGTTCGTTCGTTTGTACCGTCCTCCGCGTCGACGTAGCGAATTGCGCAAGCGCGAGGAAAAATTAACGAAGCACCGTCGTCCGCGGAAAAATTAACAACAAGTCGAGATCAGTATTGTTCCGCAGCGGAAACGGAACAATTAATGCCGGCTGGAAATTATAATTGAGTCTGTGTTTCACGCGCCCCGGAACTTTTTAATTAGGCGTCGCCGCTTAACGTTCGACGAACGAACGAAACTGGGAACACGCGACACTCTCGTATTTCCGCGATTGTTTCGAAACGTTTCCTCGATTTTCGCTCTGCGAACGAGTTGCCAGAATCGTGCGTCGATTTACTTTATCAAAGAGCGTATCAATTGTTCTCTAACTAAACGAACCCAGGTCTCAGTTAGGAATATATTCTCTGTACACAAAAATTCAAGATGGAGTCGAACACAATTAGAACTACTTCAAAGCAAAAGTGTAACAGTTAAAAATGCTCGTTCGCCCGGCCACTTAACTGTTTGCACGAAGCGTGACTCCGTAGCCATCTTGAGAGGTCGACATGTCGGTTGTTGCGGATCGTTCCCGTTTCGAAAGGGTTCTGATCGCCTCGAAGAAACCGAACCTTTAGGAGTGGCAATCGAGAGATCGCAGCGCGATAAGACAGGAGAATCGTGGGAGTGCGATACGAGCGCTTCCTCTCGCCTGGAACTCGACGAATCCAGTTGCGTTTCTCCGTAACCTCACAACCACCACACACACCTAACCCAGACCTAACTACACAGGGTGTTGTTAAGTTTAAACGTTAATAACTTTTCAACGAAGCCTCAATCAACAAATTGGTATTCTTCATTTTCGTCTTATTCTTCCACTAAAATTTTTCCAAATCCTTGAGCAAAATAAAAACTGTAAACCTAACCTAACGCAGTAATGATGAATATCACGATAAAACGTGTACAGAGCTCAACCAGAGACTGCTGATCGAGCATAAGTCGACCAATGGAGAGACAGAGACCATCAAACTTTCAACGAACCACCCACCACCATCGCCTCAACAGGTAACCGTGGGCCACGGTTGGGGAACTTCGATCGTCGTCGTAACTTCGGACAAAGACTCACGGACCAGATCGGTGACGCTTGTTTCGAAGGAACTGGAGGTGTCGAATGCCTCCAGACCGAAGAGTGAGGCGCGAAGGTGGCCCGCGCGAGAAAAGGACAGAAACCGAGGGAGATTGGAGGCTCCAGATAGAACTCTGATCCACGAGAGCAGATATCCGGACGGGCTTCTCAATTAGGGATCGGAAGTGGCTTCGGGCTAACTGCACGCTCTTTGTTCTCCCTTATCCCCTGGATCCTTCGCTTCCGGCCTGGTCTACGGCTATCGCGTGTCACCGGCCAACCAGCATACATCTTGGACCGGGAAAATTGACCCGAGCGTCCTCCGGAATAAAGGGCTGGCTTGGGTTTAGCTTGTTAAGACGCGGTCCTTTGCGTTGACGCACGACGACCGTGATATTTCATAAGCCAGACGACAGGGATACTGTGATGTAGTCTACCTTCGCCAAAGGCTCTTCCACCGCATCCCTCGATAGCAGATTCAACCCTGCTGAGGGTGTATCGACGCTCAGAGGGCTGACAACTCGTTGAATGCCTTTGTTTTCAACAGTACCCAAGACAATATCCGACGATTTTAATATTATCTAAGCTAAACTGGCTGCCTCTTTGTTTATAAAATTCCCCTGTACATCTTCCCCTCGTCGACTATAGTGTCTCGTCGAACACGAAGATTGCCCCAACTTCGAACGTAATTTCTTCCAATCTTCAGCATCGCGTTTCTTCTCCGTCACACGTCCAAACTATCCGAACGAATTTTTACCGGACACGCGATCGTTTCCAGAAGTGCAGACGTCCGCATATGGCGTGACGGACAACTTTTCCTTATCCTTTCATTACCACCCCTTCCACAGTGTCCCCGATTCCGCTGTCTCATTGCACCGGTCTACGGGCAGCACGTCAAATTTCCTTCTGCCCCTTGTCCAGATGCTGTCCGTTTACAGCAAGGATGCTCTTCGCTAAGTCTGCCGCCAGTTTACGATAACGAGCGACGTGTCACGGCTAGCGACGTCCTGCACGTCCACTCCCTTGCCAGATTATAGCCTGAGACGCCTCTAACGTTACCGCCCCAAAAACATACGGTTTTCGACGAACAAACGTCCTCCCCCCATGAAATTGGACGCTACGTACTAATACTTTTAAGATTTCAAAACGCACGCCATTTCACAATCGACCGTTAGCGACAGTTCCCACACTCGCCGCCAGAGGACCACTCCCTCGTCTCTCTTGCAAGCGCTCGATCGTCAATTCCTATTATACGCTCTTCCGAGCATTTAAGTACCGTTATCGAGCAGCAACGCTGGCTCTAGCGTTACGCTAAATTAGGATAAGGAATATCGGACAATTTCACACGTAATCAACCGAATGTTTCTTACGGAGGCGTATAGCTGCCTAACGAACTACCTCTCCCGACTAAATCGCTTTCGTTCAGGAACTGGTTCACCGATGTTATCGCGGTCTAATAGATCCTCGGGGCAAAAACAAGACCAGGACACGTCCCGCGGATTAAATGACTCGCAAAGACTCGCGGAGGGGTACGGATAATCCGATGGCGAACGGATAAGAGGCGAAGCGGTACCCGCGAATCTCGCTACCGGCGAGGCAGATTTATTGGCCGGCCTAACCCCGCGCACGCATAATGCCCGTCTAAAAAGCCGCCAGGGACGGTTGTTGAGCGTCACGCGCTGAACACACCGACGATGTAATTTCACGGGCTGCACACCTGCAGCAAGCGTTAACGAGAGTCGCGGGACTTTCTTGCTTTTTCCCCGGCGACTAACGAAGTGCCTTCCAACGGCGTAGCAGGCTGCTGGCCCGCCAGCGACAGGATTTAAACAGCCAGCCGCGATGTTTCGAGCCTCGCCCGCCGAAGAATAAACTCCGGTGAAAGAGGGGGCGGAGGAGAAAGAAGGTGGAGAACCAGGGGGTGAAAGTAACGTGGAGTAACGAGGCGTCCAATTATCAACTCGTCGTGACGCGGTGACTCCCGGCCCTGGGAGCATCCACTAGAGGCACATTTTTCCTAGCCGGGAACGCCGTCTACAAGGTGTGCCCAGAAGTTGGAATCTAGGACTAGATATATTGAAAGAGGGATCCACGAAAACGTTGGCAAATCATCCACTTTCTCGTAAACTAAAACTGTGACTCTAGATCCTGACTCTAAATAGAATCTGATAGTTCTTTATCAGATCTGATAGAGAACAAGATGGAATCGCTTCTCCATAACTCGTATCCACCAACTTGAGACTCGCTCAACACTAACCTCCACAACGTGAATCTTGCAAATCCATATCAATCAAGTTTCACCAACTACCCTAATTAGCGATGTAACCACCTCGAATTGATTCAGATTCCCTGCCATTGAATTGGGAAACGCAAACTGTCAAGATGTTTAATGATGAATCACCTAGATACAACACCTCCAAACCATTTCCAAACATCGCTCACAAGACCGTGAGAAGCGACTGGCCAGCTTAATAAGCACTGAACAGATTCTTAGACCCACGATAGACAGACTTTTGGAATGGGTGTCTATTAATGAATCGTCAGTTCTAGATTTCAATTTCTTACTGTCTTGAGGACCATTCATCGTCATCAGGCACCCACCGTGCAATAGATTAGTATTGATCCTCATTTGTAACCAGTAGATCTGTCAGCAGCTTACCATCAAACACGCTTTGCGATTTCAAAATAGATAAGCCTATTACGTTCGATACACAGACCCAGCACAGTTTCCGAAAGACTCGCTTTAAAGCTTTCCCAGTTCCCCAAAATGGAACTTTCAATCCATTGTTTCAAATGGCGGAGCATAAGAATTTGATAAGCTTCCACTTGGTCCGACAAGTGTTCCGTACAGTTCGCTAATCTGTTAGCTTTGCTGCTTCAACGGAGAGACTCCTTCGGGACTTTTCTCAATACCCCTTTGTCCGTTCTCGAACTTCGACGGCGAATTTTTTGCACACCCTGTAAAGCTGTCCTCGAACCGCCCCCTCCTCCCCCGTTCCGACTGAACACGCTCACCCCTGCCGGAGCCGTGAAACGACGCGAGTTTTATTCAGTTTTCAGAGAATCCGGGGAGTCCCGTCTACGAGAGCCGCGCTAACGATTCCGCCAGAAAGTTCTAGCGACGAGGAGCAGGATGGAAATTAAATAATTCCGCGGCGCAGACGGACCGATTCCTTCGCGGGTCGAGACCACGCTAACTCCCTGCCCCCCTGGCGGACGAATCGCCAACTACGGATTCACTGTCCGCTCTTGATTGGCTCGTTACTTTATTATATTGTTCGTTGTTTGTTAAATAAGTTATACAATACTTCTATGATCCTATTTATGAGGAACACCAATACCAAAGGAGTTAATTTACGTGGAAATTCGTCATTCTGTTAGAGGTTATGTAACCCCAATCCAGTTGATCTTTAGAGATACACCTAACTTCAAATTCATTATTGTAACCTTCATGCATTATCGTACAGTACTTCCTTAAAGATTGCAAATTGGGGCATCTTATTTTTAGATACTCTATATTTTTTAACCATTTTTGAACAACTTTCAAATACGGTCGTGTTGGTACTTATTTTTCTCGGGGCAACGTCACCAATCCATCGATACTGGTCGCGTTATGATACGTGAAAGTTCTGCGAACTTTTAACATTGTTGTAGATTTTGTTCGTGACGGGGAAGACCGAAAAGAGTAGGGTTGAGAATGTTTCGGTGCAAAGGTTCCTTTTGGTCTAAATGGTATGCGCAAAACCGCGGTGGAAATAGTGTTAAATTCCAACCAGGAACTCTCAAACTCCCCAGTATACTTTACGTCGTAACTCCCCTCCTATGTTCCCCGAGGAAAGTCGGGACTTTTGCTCACGTCCGCCGCGGGACGGTTGGAGATCCGTTTCCGCGAAGTCGGCCAACTTATCGCGGCAATTAGGGATCAATTAAGCGGCACCTGCGCCGACTGGCGGATCGATCTCTAATTGCCCGCCAAATTGCTGCCCCGTGCCCGGAGATACTCGATCGCGGATCGGAATTACATCGACGATTACGGCGAATGGGTGGCAGCCTCGCGAGGAAAAGGTTGAATTTTCCGAACCAGGCTGCACGATTGCTCTATCTTTCGTAGCTAGAATGTGATTTCGTGGTTGATCAACTTTAATGTTGACTCGCAAATAATGGAAATAAAACCACTGATATACGTTACTTTACAACGAAAATATTTGGTCTATCGACCGATGGCCGCATTGCAATTGGTGTTCGACTAAGGAAAAGGAGACCTCGAGGAGTTGGTTTGATAAACGACACCTCGTTTGTTAGTTCTGTCTCGAATCCAAGTTCCTTAGCTTTTATGATCTCATATTTATTTCACTGGACTCTTTCTTTAGATCTTAGCCATCCACGTGTATGTGTACATCGAGGCGTTTAATCTTATCTCGCGATAGCGTCGTCTTTGCAAATGGACGTTCGGCCTTGTTGAAAGTGTCTGACGTCAACCGGTAGGAAATTGGGAAGATGGGAGTGTTCATAGCTGGTAACTTCGTGAACGATTTTTAATAATTAATTGGATGCCCCCTAAATATATTTATTATATTTTTACGGGCTTTTAACTTTCGAGCTAAAAGAAAGGAGATATTAAGCGGTTAATTTGCCGCATGAACTACCGTACACAAGTAGCGAGGAAAATCACCGTTGGCGATCCCTGTCGCGACAGAGGGGCTGCAGAGAAGGAAAAAGAAACGACGGGAAAAACGTCGTGCACCGGGTAGACTTGGAAAGTGGCCTGATCAGCCGCGGGATCTTCCCGCGATCAGCGAAGCGAACTGCGAAGTTTCGCCCGCTCGTTAGTGTCGCATACAGGCCGGCCAACTTCTCTATTTACTCACGAAATTCCCGACGTCTGAAATATACTTTCCAGCCAGCGTGCATCGCTTCGATGTTTGCTCGACCGTCCGTACCACCCTACGCCAGCCACTTTTGCCTCTATCCTTCGCGATTAGCTTTTTCGCTGATAACGGACGACAGGTTTTATGATACGATACTTCTTTTTTTGCTCGAGACGTTCTAGACTGCGATACAGGAGAAATTTAACCCGTGACTCGACCGATAACGCTTCGAGAGCCATTTGTCATGACCTGACAGGTGAAGAAACATAAACAGCTGTAGAGAGGATTTTGTTGCAAGTATTCCTAACACGGATCGGTGCTTCGAATGAAGCAATTGAAGTACCAATTGGTGATACCAAATGGTAGTTTGAAAGTAGCACGAATGGTCGACCAAACGACAAAGACGTTTGATAATAACAACAGAAACTATGAAACATACTTTTCTTCCGAGGAACAGTGTCAATAGCTCTTACGGAGAGCAGAGAGTGACTCCACAGCGCGACTCTTAGGAAACTTTCGCGATTCGTGCGGCTTAATGTTCGGGGGAAACGCGTTCGAAGCTCCTCTGGCGAACGGGGAAGCCCGCGTGGGACGCGAAGTTCGCGGATCTCTCGGCGTTTCGATCCCGGAAAGAACAATGGACGCGCCTTCGAGTCGCGCAACTGTAAGCCGCATTAAATTAATCCTCAGCCAGAAGGGAATAAAAATACGGAACCTCCGGACGAGGTCACTCGAAACAATCTTCAAGACGTTTGAAATATTATATTTATACGTCATGGACGACCTTTCGACGAGCTACCATTCAGGAACATCTGCCTAGAATATTTAGACAGACTAATTTATTTAGCAGAGAATGGCGATTCTGGAAATTCAGTCTCGACGAGCTAAGTATATTTCGATCATTTGCACAATTGGAATCACAAACCCACAAATCGACGCTTGCGCTGGTTGGTCTTCCCATACGCGCCACCCTCCAGACTCGATTTTCCTACGCGTTTAAAAAGCTGATGCTTATTCTCTCCCAGACGTTTTCTATCGATGCATAAAACCTTAGAAAATATACATCGTTTCACCTGTTCCTCGCACGAGTCAATGGAGGCGTCGACGAATGCACAGGAAGTAAAAATAGGGGTGAAACGATGTTTGAGACCTGTAGCGTGACCGAGGGGTTCGTCTGAAGGATTATCCTATAATTAATAACCGGGATGCAACAGATGCGTGACGCCTGACGAAAGGTGAAATAAAGGTTCGAGAGGGCTTCCTGCATTCAGCTTCTCTTTATCCCGCTGTTTCATTCTGCCTTTCTCGCTCCCTCTATCTCTCTGGTTTTCCGGCTTTCAGGGGTCTCCGTGGTAGCGGGGCTTTGTGTCACGCCGTGAATTTACGGGGATGAAAGACGAGGATTCTGATCCAGTTTCTTTATCGCGGTCGTATTTCAAGATATTACGCAACGCATGGGAATCGGCGCTCTGTGTTCGACGGGGAGGCAGGAAGTCGAGGATTCGGAGATTACGAAACGGGGCGCTTTAACCTTTTCGATGCGAACGTATACAGAATGTCCCGGGGCTTATGGACCAAGTCTTAACCGGATAGTCCAGCTTGCAGAAACGAACAAGTACGCGACAAAAAACTGGCACGTTTCATCGCCAAACGCATAAACTGTTCTTACTTTCCACGAAAAAGTGACTGGCAAAAAGATGTGACAATCGGATATACCGAACAAAGTGATTCATTTCTTCGATTCTAGGTTAAAATCGGACGATAACATCACGCCCAAATCTAACGTAATTCTCGAAACGCGCTCCCAATATTTGTTCATCGATCGTCGATTGGAGCAATGCACCATAGTTTCTTTTTTTCCCCCCTAAAAAACCTTGCCCGGATTCCTCCGTTCGAGCAACCTGTTCCGTTTCGCTCGCGGCCGAGAGAACGCTCTCAAAGAGGCTCGTCGAGCTTTTATTTCGTTCTGCAATCAACTTCGAGCCCCGTTAAGAGAAACGACAGGGGGGGAGGAACGAAAAATGAAAGCACGCCGAGTGGACAATCCACAGGAACCGCCGCGTAGAACATATTTAATCGGTCGTGAGCGAAGCAACAGAAAACTTGTCCCGTGTACTGCCCCCTCCGCTCATCTGTTAAAAAGAGAACAGATCAACGCGACGCGGTGCACGATGCACGGTAACAAGCGAATTGTTTCGAACGATTATTCCTTGAGAAAGTGGCCGCCATGTTTGTTGCCTGCCACGCGAAAGGACGCGGAGAGGGTTGCCGGGAGTGTCCTCTTCCGACGTGGACGTCATCCGAGACTAATTACGCGGTTCGTTCGTATTCCGTTTATATCGTCTGTAATAATTACAACGCGGAGGAAAACCATCGGGAATCCGCGGAAAGGAAACAGGCAATTTCTACGGTAGAATTTTTCCATTGTTCCACGCACGCCGATCCGGAGCGACGAAACAGTTGCATTCCGAGAAACCGAACCACCGTGCGCAAAATGGAAGACGAATCGCAGCGCTCCATGTGTTTCACTGCTGAACTAATGGCGATATATGTATAGATATGAAAGGGTTAACCTTAAAATGTGTTTCTGTTGTCGCAATTTCTCTATTGAATGCATTAATTGGCCAGTGGAAGAGGTTAGGGTCAAGAATAATTCAGAAATTTCCCATGTAGTTTATTTCAGTTAACCAATGTTTGCAGCAACTCGTGAGACAATGTTGCGTGTAAGATTTGAATAGTAGATATCCGTCACGGTTGGAGAACTGCAGCGCCACCTACCTCTTCGCGCATGCGTAGTTCTGACGTGACTAATTTGTGCAACATCTGTTTCCCACGCGGTATCGCATTGCAATTAAGCATATAACTTAATTTGTTTTGTAAATCAGGAAAGAAGCGCGGATAGTAAGAACAGAGAAATGAAAGAAACGTTTAGTTTCATCGTCCGGAGGTTAAATGCTAAGGAGTAGATAGAAGCAGCTCAAGAAGTTGGCCTGTTGGTTTCTTTCAAGCTGCGCCCCGAGCTTGAGAGAATGCCAACAGCTTTTCTTGCGGGCTCGCAAGAAACGGTGCCGGAATTGCTAGCGTTTTACAAAGATCCTCAAAGTTTTCGACCCGGGACACCTCGTCCTTTGACGCGTCACTTTGTCAGAGACTCCCGACAATGCAAACCAATCTGTGGTCCGTACAATGCTGCACCAGAGTTCTGGGTTTTCCCCGTTAGATTGCTTTGACACGTTTCAAGAGTTATAATTCGTTTCGCGAAGAAGTAAAGCTTGAAAAACGTACCGGGACGATAGAATATTAAAGAGAAACGAGTGAATACCAACGCCCCTATTTTTGTATGGCGATATTGCTTGTTACGTTATCGGAGAATTTAATTATAAATAACAATTTCAGTTCCAGGGTTATAATATTTAAAATAATTTAAAATTTTGCACCGACGGGGAATGGAATATTTTTAATGGGAAAAATGCAAATCAACATGCAACGTAGCTTGAGCAGAAAGTATTGATCGAATAAATAGTAAATGAATTTCGAAACATTCTACAACTAATTCAAATATTGAATCTAGTGGACACCTGTGAAAAATTCTAAACTAAGTGTATAATTTTGTTCAACTTCTTCGAGGATGAACAATTATGTTTGGAACAAATAAAAACTCAAATTAACGGTGTTAGCGTGCCATTGTGGCGACACCTCCCTTACTTGCCACCAGAGGGCTACGCTTTTGTCTCTCTCGCAAGCGCTCGAATGACCCTTCCGTTTCTACACATACGTTCTTCAACCGACTATCCAATATCCCAGTGTCTAAGGGACCTATAAATCGAAAATGTAATCATAAATCTTTATTCACAATATTTAGCATCACCTAAAAGCTAAACGTGTATGTATGGATATTCCTGAACAAATTAAATTCCCGAATAGATTCCATTTCTTGGAAAGGTTCAAAGCAAAGTAATCCCTTCGATGGCCTGGAACGAGAATTCTCGAACAGTCGATAGTTCGGTAGGAAACGACAGGCAGAAGCCTCGGCAGGTTTCATAATCGATGATCAAAATCCTGTTAGCGTTTCATATTCAAACCGCGGCCTACTAAGCCGCCCCGTGGCCTGGAAGACAAACGAACCGGCAGATCTACACTGTGTCCCGTCGGATCATTAGGCGACCGCTTAAGGTTGCCTCTCGTGTCGGGCCGCTGGTAATAGAGGTTGTTTGTTTCCCGACGGAAATCTTATGACGTGCGGTCCCTCCTCTATGCTGTTTCCCGTGCGATCCCATTTGTTCCACCCACCGACGCTAACCGCGATCCGCGCAGTATAATATAACATTGAAAGTAAAATTTATACTTTCTACGAATGAACGAACGTCACGTGAGCCAAGCTGCAACGAAAGGTCCCTGTACGATTACCGGATTATGACTGTGCAACCCCTCTAAACGTGCCTGACTGTTGAAGCCACTCGAGAACAGAACGCTTTTTACCTCGACGATACCAGCGCTTTGCTATGCGTTATTTCTCGTCTACGAGAAATGTTTGCGTTTATCCAACCCACATTGTAAATATGTACAATTGTCACTATGTATACGTGAAAGTATTACGAATAGACTGACAGAGTCATACCTGCCCCACTCTTATTCGTTAAGATATTTTGTTTTAAATGGTCGACTATCGTTCACCGTCCCTGTTTTTCGCTGCTATCTAAACGTACGCAAAATTAAGTGAACCAAAATCATAAGTGATCAAATTTCACATACCTCCCTCGCTTAATGCCACAATTCGGTGCTGGGTTTGTGATATTATGCAAGAGAGCTTGTTACTCTCTGTTACTCATCCCTATCATAAAAAAGATGATTTAAAATATTAATTTTGAACCGTGCAACATTTATCTCTACCAATTTTTTCTGTCTTCGTGCAGGAAGGAGCTGGCTCCCGACCCAGTTTCTAAAAGCTTCCCGTATCGACAAACTCGGCACGATGAGCTAGATCGCGTAATAATACTTTTTTTACGGGAGTTTCTCATCTCGTCCTAAAGAGCGGCGGGGTTACTTTGCCCGGAAACTCCGTGCATCCTGCTTCCTGGTAACCTACCGAAACTTCGAACGTTTCTAGGAATTCCGTGGCGTGCTTTGCATAAAATAAAGCGGTACACGACGAGGCGCGGACGTCGAGTTCGGCGTCGACAAAGGGTTGGCTACAAAGTACCGTTGCCCTTCCGGCCTTCGGGAAAAAACTTTTCACTTAAAGTTCGCCGGGTAATTCGAAAAGGCACACCTGTAAAACCGTCCCGGCCCGCTTTCCCGGGCGCCCGTGGAAAGTTCGCCGCGCGTATCAAGACTTCGTAATTCCGGGTCGCCGCACTCGGCGGAACGGTTCTTCCCCGGAGCCGAGACGGAAACTTCTTGTTACTCCCGCGAACCAACGAGAATATCGACTAAAAAAAAAACAAACAAAAGAGAAACGAAGTAAAAAATAACAGACCCGGTTAAAGACTCCGGCGAACCTTGTCCTCGACAACTCTCGAATTAATCGAGCGATACGTCGCTTTCAAAGGGCAAGAAAGGGAACAAGGACCGACCGTTGTAATGGTGTTTCAAACTCTCGGATTGGAGACATTCTTCCGCGGAATGGCAAGAATTTCCCAACAAATGGGCCGATTTAAATTTAATTTCACGACGCTTCGCGCGATTTCTAAGGATTCTTCGCGGGGCTCGACGGACGCGTTCGCTAACCGCAGTTGCAATTCCCTTCTTAAACGAGGTGCATAGTTCTCATTTACTGGGACTACTTTGAATATCGCGGGATACTTCACTGGACGCTTTAAATTGCTTAGAAGAGTGTGTGGTTCGAAAATGGATGAGAAGAAATGGAAGGTACTATATTACCTCGATTAATGACCGCGAATCGGGTCTCGCTTCATGATCAGCTATTGCATAGAAGGGGCAGAGATTACTTCGAAGTTTACTAACAAACGGTGGTCAAACTGCTTAGAAGAGTGTGTAGTTCGAAAATAGCTGAGAAGAAATAGAAGGTACTATATTACCTCGATTGATGACCGCGAATCGGGTCTCGCTTCATGATCAGCTATTGCATAGAAGGGGCAGAGATTACTTCGAAGTTTACTAACAAACGGTGGTTAAACTGCTTAGAAGAGTGTGTAGTTCGAAAATAGCTGAGAAGAAATGGAAGGTACTATATTACCTCGATTAATGACCGCAAATCGGGTCTCGCTTCATGATCAACTATTGCATAGAAGAGGCAGAGGTTATTTCGAAGTTAACTAACAAACGGTGATCAAACTTATACATTACATCCGATATCCCAAGTTTTGATCACCATTTCAAAGAAACTGAAAGAGAACGAAAGAGTATTACGTTTCAGTGGTCCCGAGAGTCGTGGTCCACGAAATCCTGCACGAGTCGCCTTTAAAAATACCGGCCAATCGGAAGTCTTCGACGCTACGACCCGTTTCGCGGAGATCCCATCGGAGGGCGATAATTTCTCGAGAAAAATTGCGCGTTGCCGCGGAAAGGTGAGCCGAGTTCGAACAGTCGAGCCCGTTTAGGTTGCATATAGAGGGGGCGAGCCGCGCCGTAAATCCCGCCGCGTAAATGAGTTTCGCCTCGTAAAAGCGATGGAATCCGAAGAACGGTAGGGCGCTGCTGGTGCTGATACCTCGCGGACAAACTGCACGCGCGCCTATCCTCCGTTCCTCAGCGTCGATAAGTCGAGGTCGACGCGGTGTTAAACTCCCGCCACGGGACGTGCATAACAATCGAGGTTACGACTACGCATGCGCCCCGTCCAGCAGCCTCCCAACGACGTATCGTATTTCACGCGTCTCCTGTAACACTGTCGCTTTCGATGGTTATCAGGAGGTATCGTTGAGTAGAGTAATTTTTATAATAATAAAACGTACCCTTTAAAAGTACCCTTCTTGCAAACTTGCACGAAAATTTGAGGGTGGGAGAGCTCTTCAATGACCTTGAACGACCAATTCATTTTGCCGCGACCCCATTAGCTTGGAGCACTCGCGAATAATATCCTAACCCAACGAAAAAAGGACGGTGTGAATCGAGTTACGCGAACTTTGTATTCCCGAGCACACTTTTGTTTGGATGATATTGTAACATGAAGATATTGTGGTAAAAATATGATTGGCTCTGAGACCAGAATCTGGCAGCGTTGCAATTTTAGGGTACCGTTGGAACTTCGTGCAAACTGCACGACGACCAGAAATTAACCCAGGAATTAGGTTGAGTTCCCACGGATTCGATGCAAATTATTCATCCCGCCAGGGGCTATCGACGCTCAATTTGCACGGAGTTTGAGCAGCCCTGAGATTTAATTCTTCGCTTCGGGATCCCCTGCATTTGAATTCGTGAGTGGTTCGTGGGATCGGTGATTAGAATCCCGATGTTTGGACAAGCAACCTGGGAGAATGTCCTTTGTCTCGAGTCGAAGCAACCGCTGACTCGAAATGCTGCTGCAAAATATGTGTCGCAACCTCAAATCATGTTTTTTTCAGCAACTTCGATAGCTCGTTTTCGATGTTTGAAACAATAATGAATGAACAGAACTGAATTTTAAAGATAAACGGCCATAAATTGATACGAAAATCTAAGAACTTCCAGATCTAACCCAGACACATTTTACAGACCCGAGGAATTTACTTTAAATACGACAAGAAGCTCTTCATTGGGCATAATCCAAAATATAAGACAGTTGTCGATTCAGGGTAACTCCGATCGATTGAGACTGTTCCATGAATTTAGTAAGTCCATTCTTGCCCCGCCTTAGCGTCGAATTCCCGTTTCTGAAAGCGCGTGCAACGTCGAATAAACTCGTCTTAATTCCGTGCCGATACAGCGTCCGTAGCCTTCCTCTCATAAAAGGAAAAAAATCGGAAGAAAGGACGAGGGATTTAAGTCCATCTCTCGTATATACATATACATATATATATACCGGTATATATAAAAGGTACGAGGGCCCAGAAAGCCGTACGCAAGTACACGAGCACCGTAATCCGATACTTCCGGCCGACTAAAGGCTTTAAAGGATAAAAAGCGACCAGCGAAAGTTACACCGAAACGTTTTCGACGAGCTACCTCGGGACGTGAGACCGCGATAATGCGCTTCGCGTTGCCATTTAACAGCTACGAATCCGTGGACCGATCGTTAAGACGACTTCCCCGTCTCTGGCATCCCCTTGTCACTTGCCCTTTCACCCCAAACCCACGACAACCTTCATTTCTGTACACGAAAAACGAGCTAAGCTTCAGGAAGCCTTCATAAACATATATGGCGGATAAACAACAACGCTTTCTGTACGAATATTATCATAAGTGCAAGAACTAGCTCTATCAATGGCTACTGCCATTTGGTATGTTCTTAGTGAGGTACCATATGCCTCGAGCTTAACCTTATGACGATAGTTCCCGTACTCGCCACCAGAGGGCTACACTCTCGTCTCTCTCGCAAGCGCTCGACTGTTCCACGTTCTCAGTGAACCATGTAAGATCCGTTTAAGGTATCTAGGACAGGATTTGTTAGGATTGCCTCACTGATGAGTCCCACTAGCAGGCCCAATTAAACCAAAAATTTAACTATTAATTCTCTCTGTAGCTCTAAACGTGTCTCTTTCATTTCCCCGCTACTGTTTCTCAGCTTCTTTACTTATTAACCGACCCTTTCTACTGCAACCCCATAATCGTTTCGACTTCCTCCACCCACCGCGTGACCCTAAATATTTGACTTCGTCTTTCTATCCGTGCTGTATCAGAGATCGCGCTGTCCTCGACGCGTCCTTGTAATTTTAAGACAGTCCCGGGGATGAACGCCCGCCCCCTACGACCGAGCGATTAATCGTAATCAGTGGGAGACAACGTCCCCGAGTCTGGCGGAATTGGAGACTGTTCCTAATTCCGTTTCTGTACGCTCAACGACAAGTTGGGTTGTTTGCGTTCGTTTTGGGACGAGACTTGGGGGATGGCAAATACCTTGCGTTACGCTGACGCGGTGACATAAATTCAAGAGACGAATACAATAACAAGGGACGAATCCAACGTGTTTCTGCATACTCCTCAACCTCAAAATGGTGGTCCTCTCTCTCCACGATTGCGTATTGACCTACTATTACACACAATGTTGATATCTATGGTGTAGATGCAAGTGACTCTACAAGATTACCACTCCCCACTGTGGCAATGTTACTATGTGAATCACGGCGGACACGACTTCTACTTTCACGCCTTTCTTTCTCGATCCAGAGATAAAGAGCACGTACAGGAACAAGACGGAAGTGAGGGTAGGCAAATAGTGGGGATTCGTGACTCAGTGGCCTTGGACGACCAGTTAATTTTGCATTGATTAGTCACCGGTCCTCCTATCAAGATACATTAACCCTTCCAGACGTTTTTTCATCCCTGGAACGCTTTACAGTTAATAAAAAAATTACTAAACCCTCAAAGTGATCTGGGTGAATTATCCCAAGGATGTTAAAAAAATGTGAATTTTGTTAAAAACGGTTAACGAAGACCAAGGAAATCGAAGATTGAACCCGCTCCTCGCGTCGAACGGCCAAGCAACCTGGGCTCATTTTCGGAATTGCTTAAACGCGCGTGTAATTGAATCCGGGTTGGCCGAAATTGGACTTGCCGCATGAATTCGTAATAGGCCGGCCGGCATTCTCGACTTATTAGCGAGCAAACGCTGGAAAGGGCATCGAAATTACGCGAAGTGCTTTCCTATTATCGATGATAGTCAGCGAGCATCGACGATGGCGGCGGCGCTCCGGCCACCAAGCCGGACATAATTATTCGTCCCGTAGTTTTCGTGCGAGCGAAATTACCGTAATGACGGCCGGGATATGTAATGATACAACGTCGTACGTCGGCTGCTTTTGTGTCGTTAACCTCGTTCCGAGCGTTTCATGATGGCCACCGGTCGTGCGCGAAAAAACGAGGACCGCGCGTTTAATAAATTCGAGTTACGTGTTTGCATTTAGCCGTGTCCGCCGGGGTACGTAAGCGAAATTGGATTAGTTTCTAGAAAATCCATTTTTACCTAAGGGAACTCGACTTTGCCAAGGAGCAAACTCGTCATCGAACGACAGAGGCTAGAATAATCGCTGGATGGTAGCCTTCTTACCGCTACGCGTCCCTTATTAATTATCCCCGGAAGAGAAAATCTAGTCTCGGTTTTCCGGCTTACCGCCAATGGAGCGTGGCTAGCTGGTAATCACTTTCCCGAAGAAAACAGACGATCCGCTGTTAGCCACAGACTTGGGGATCCCCTTCTCGCGGAATTCTCGGTCCGCCACGAGAAGGCTGGTTTCCAGTTAGTCGCGCGGACAACTGAACCGTTCTAACGAGGCTGGCTCAACGGATCGGTCCGGAAAGGAACGTCAGAACTCGAAAAATCCTTCGACGAACGAAGGGATCGAGGAAAGAAAGAGAGATCTCGACGACACCGCGGTCCCAACGGAGTTGGACGACCATTGAAGGCACGCTCATTGTGTTAGAATCAAGACCCCGGGAGGACAGGGAGGCACGAGATGACTGAGCGAGAGAGTTCAGTGCGTGCTAGGGCGGGTTATAAGCCGAAAACAATGGCGGCTGGGGGGTTTCTTGCACCCTCCGTGCGTCAAGCTGTACATCCTGTAAGGCGCTTACCACAGCACTCGACGATTGTTACACGTGGGGAGGCAGAACGGTTAACTTGATCCCGATTCCCGACGCCGCGACGCGATATATGAATCCGCCGTGATCGCGATTTAACGGAGGGCGCGTTAAACATCGTGTCTATCTTTGAATTTATCGCGCTGAATAAGCGCGGGGAACCCCCGCGGTGTGTTATTGATTTCGGAACAAGACGGCTGGAAATGGTAAGGATCAACAGAACGTTCAGCGATGAGAAACAACCCTTTTTGGTGACCTTTATTGCGATCTGGCGGTACGGTTAGGAAGTTATTTTTCACTATAAAACACTGGAAAGAATTACTGGTCGTCAAAATGAATAGAACTGACCCAACACTGATTTACTAACTACAGCAAGCTGTCGATATGCTCTTAGGCAGGTACTGTGCGTCCGTGAGAAGTTGGCAAGTGAAAGGAATGCGGGTCATCGTATTGGTCATCGCTTGGAAAAGTGGGGGGTAGGCGGAGCAAGTGGAGCACGCCCCTGTCCCCTGGACTGTCCCACTAGCCAACTTCTCGAGGACGCACAGTACATACACTACCGCTCAAAACTTTGAGTACACCTATCATATTTTTATTCTACAAGTTAGAGGATTTCCATATTCGAGTGAGACCTAAAATGAACCCAAATCCAATATACTGATCAGTGTCTTAAGTTGTATTCAGCTCCCGGATCATTACTAGCATCTTTGACACAGAATCCCTACAACTACACACCCAGAGACCAGACGCGTAGTCTAGAATTACATCCCCAAACCCCAGAGACTATGTCTCATACATATAATCCGGCGTCAACAACGCCCACAGTACTGGAGGGCTATAGAACGAACTTAATGAACCGTATCAAAACTTTAAATCGCCAATTTCACATTATTCTTTGCCTAAGATCACTCAGGTGTCCATCACTTACTGCCCACCAAAGTTCTGAGAACAAGATCGTCTTCTTATAAAGCTACCAGCAAGAAACGTCACGAGTAACGTCTGCAACGTATTCGAGCGAAGTTCACGACCCACTTGAGCCAATCCGCGAGCAGTTCTCGCGCCGCACGTGGCGTCAGGACGCCGGGAAGCCCCGTAGCCCCGAAAACCGAGCACAATGAACGTCGGAGCATCGGCGGCGGGCGCGAAGGTTGAACGAGACTCGCCGCCGCGGCAAATTGCGTCTTTCGCGCTAATTACGCGAGAAGCTGTGTCTCGCGCCCGTCGACGGAACCGTTCATGTTTATTCAGACGGTTTCAGTTGTCAGGCGGAATTTCATTCCGGAAGCCAGCCGGCGAGATTATAAAGTCAAACCTCGCGAAGTCCCCGGCTAACGGCGAGGCGTCGCGACGCTGCGAACAGCGTCGAATTTCAGGCACGATACGGGTGGGGGGACAGAGAGAGGGGAAGATGGAGGCGCATGACGCGACGAGTTTGGAATTCGTGGCGCGTAAGCAGCAGCCGGTAATTAATAGCCACGCCGGCGAGAGTTTGATTACCTTTTCGACCTTATCTGTAAGGTGTCTCGACCTCGTCCCCTCCCCGCGCCCGCGTTCTTCTAGCGTGCAATTTCGCTCGTTTCCGTCGGCGGGCCGGCGCGCGCGCCAAGAAATTAGCTAAGAAACTCCGGGATCGAAGCCGGGGAACCAGTCGAGACAATGGACCACGGAGGTTTTGTTAATCCTCACTGGAAACTCGCGAAATCCACTTACTGTCTAGCTTCTTCCTAGCTTCCTCCGGAATGCCCTGAACATATGCCCGACATTAATCAGGCTGCTTTTTCTTCGTGCAGCCAATGATACTGCGTTGGATCTCGGACGAGGTTTACATTGGACGATCGTTCTCTTCGATAACTTCAAGATTACAACAAATCGTCCACATTCACTTGCTTCGATCCGATGAAGAAGACAAGAGCCATCAAATTTACAGAGCTAATTCGGTACGATGGCACGCATTTGATACTTGTGAGAAAGATATAACAATGTCGCCATCTATTAGAGACCAGAAGACTTACTGTACTGTACAAGAGAACGTGAAGTAGTAAAATAAATAATATACCATCTTAGATGAACCTGTATACTAAATGAATACCCTTATAATGCGCCTCACAGTCCCACCTAACATCCAAGGAAAAATTTCGCAAAATTCACATTCTTTCCACGCTCGTGTGTTCTGCTTACCGAGCAGACCGCGTAATTGCTTTCGAATCCACTCCGTGCTGGAACGGTCTTTCTCGAGGGTCCGAGTTAAGGCAATAACGAATCTTTGGACAGCGTTAACCCGAAATTAATTGACCCCAATCGAGCGGGCGGAGCGGTCGTCGGTTCGCAACGCGATTTGTCCGACACATCTGCCGAATCGAGCGGAGGAACGGGTCGCAGTTAAGTCGTGGGCGAAGTCTTGGCCCGATATCGGGTCAGCCCTGAATAAAAAGAACGAGAGGAAGGAGAGGTAGGACTCGCAGGGGAGATCTGTCTCCTGCCGGTCGTTTTTCTAATAGCCGCGCGAATCCGGAAACTCCCCGGGCGCAAACGAATTAAACCGGCTACGCTATCTGCTGCGAGGAACCGCATCTGGTCCTATGCGACTATTTGACCAGATAAAGTCGAAGAAAAGGCTTGGCTACTATCGGAAGAATTACTCTTCTCCGTTATTTTTACACGTAATCCTGATGGAATCCTGGTTCTGAAAAATGGGGTAACGTTTAGGAAGCTCACGGAGCACTTTTTGTCAGAGATAACGCGGACTGGAAGAGTAAGGACCAGTAGGGACAAGGGATCTCCTTTAATTGAGACGAACGAAGCGGCACGAGTGGACTACGCGTCAAACTTAAGTTGACAAAACCAGAATTCCATTGATCGTCATTTCCAATTTAAATTTCCCGCCCAGTCGTTTCGATTTCTTGCATCGTCAGCGAGTACGGGAAACAACGAATCCCGACAAGAAACTGCTGGACGCGTCTTCGCGACTTCCGGGGGATCGTCATTAGCGGGCAAAGGGTGGAAAATCTCCGTCGAAAGAAGCTTGACACCGTTTTCGTCAGATTGAAAGCGGACGCGCGCAATCTTCATCGCGCGCTCTCGACGCGTTCGAGCGTCGGAAACACGAAGGGACACACGTGTTCGGACAATGTTCGTGCCCCGCGTGCAGCCTGTAATCTTATACTTGCGGGGCCGACCGTCCGCCGATGCCCGGATCTCTTTTGACAAATATGCCGGATCGTCCCACAGTCCGCTTCATCTATAATGTAATTCGAGATCGTAACTACTCGCGGGAAGATTATATTATGACCGTGCCCGGGGAAAAGGGCGGCCCGACGACACCAGAGAATTCCTGCCCGCCTCTGCTCGGCCATCATTACTCACGCCGGCCGTGATTCATTAGGGGGTCCAAGGAAATTAACCGACCCGTTACTTCGGTACGCGCGTGATTTTTGACGTGTCGAAATTATCGGTCACAGCCGGAGCTCATTCACCGGACTCGATGACGTTGCCTGAACTTGAACGCATTCCATCCAATTTACTTGTGCTTTGGGTGTGGGACCAATGGACGATTCCAGTAAAGTCTTAAAATACTCGTGGACAGTTCCCGTACTCGCCACTAGAGGGACCGCTGTCTCACAAGTGCTCGCCCACCACTCCTATTTTTCCTTCCCTTTTCTTAACTCTTACTATCTCGTTTATCGTAGTATAGCAAGCCACAGTACCGCAGTAATATGAAGAGTACAAATAAATCAAGTGTCATTAAAAATCGTACCGACACTTATGGCGGTAGCCTTTCGTAGAGGTATTAACGAGAATATCCTGAAAATAGAGGACAAAGCAAACTCTAAAATTGGAGCATGGAATCCTGCTAGGTCACCAGACTCATAAACCTAGATAACTAGGTCCCCGTAAATCTAGATTGCCAGGATTTTAAACCTGGTCAAGTACAAACGCACTCAACGTCTATCCCAGCACTTGATTGATGTTGAACATAGTTCAGATTTGCCAAACAATCCTAAGAAGATAGTGTAAAAAAGAAAACAGGTTGGTCACCGAACAATGGGTAACTAGACATTGATGGAAGATCGTGACGCAACGGTGTTCCTTCGGAACGGGGAATCATCGTAAAAGATTTTCGACATCAAGTCCAGGTCGCTGTCGAGCAGCGAAGTAATAAAGCCCAGCCGGGTGGAAGAACGTAATCCTGAGTGTCTATAAAGTGGCGAAGGAACACAGGAGGAGATATCCTGGCGGGTGAAACGCGTATCGAGGGGCGCGGTCGGCGTTAATAATCATGCATAGCGTCGAGTGTTGCAACTACCGGCTGCATCGCTTGGTGCACTTGTCCCGCGCGCTTATGAAAAACGAACAATCGAATTACCGGGCGTTCATATGGAAATGGAACGACGTGGGAGAGAGCGACAGATGATGAAAAACTTGATGGCACCCGAGTGCTCGTAACTAGTATCCACTTAGGAGTTTAAACCACCTTGATGCGATCCGAAAAAATATCGCGATGCTACATTCGATCGAAAACTCGGTTCTGGAGCGACAAACACTATGTACAGTTGCCGGACTCACCCTGTATACATCGCATGCATTTTTGCACGCGTGTATCGACACCATTACAATTTTTGTCAGGCTTATCGTTCATCGCTAAATTTGCAATTTGCTCTTGCGTGTGTCGACACGTCGTCATTTCCCAACCATAAATAAGAAACAATAGTTCGGAATAAATTATTCTATCGCTATAACACTATGCAGAATAGGACCCAACCCAGACGATGAAACAGCAGAAAATCAAACGAACGATTTAAGTATTTTCACGTCGACAGCTTGAAAGCCATCTAGATCGATAATCACATTCGACTCTAATGATCGTATCTCGAAAAGGTCTTTCAGATAGCGCCACTGCTTACGAAATATGGCGTCGCATTACGTTCTCGAGTGTCTTTCAAAAAATATACCTGAGTCTTGGTCGTATCGCGTCTCCAGGCGGCGACTTTCAAAGAAAGTGATCGAATTAAATGTTTGACGTACCGAAACTGGTGAGATCACTGTGTAAGTAGGATGCAGATAAGTTCACTTACCTGAAACAAAGAATAAAACATGTATTAATACTGAGAAACACCAAATACCTAGGAATTTAACTGATTACAGTAATTTTAGGTTAGTTTCCGCCATGTTTGGCGCTGTTGCGTGGCGCAAACGGAAAGCTAGACTCACTCAGCTCCGCGTTTCACGCGTTAAGAACAAATCCCAGCGATTTGTCAGGATTTTCCAGAACCAACGAGTGTTTCTATTCCTCTGCGGTGGAAGAATCCGTCGCGAAAGGGATTGACGCTGCGGCTGACAGGTGGAACGATCAAAATCGAGCACAAAATTTCAATCCTGTTGCCCCTTTTTTCCCCCATCCGACGCCTGGGTCCGGAGGCGATGTAATTTCCCGGCGCGGCGTTCCGTCTCCTTATCTCCAACTTTAATTACTTCGTTTTATTCCGAAAGGAGGGTTCCATAATGAGAAGTCTGCGTCGGCCCCTCTGTCATAGCCGTTGATCGGGGTAGGTCGTCGGGCAGCTTCCGTGTTCAAAGTCTGCTGTCGATTCCCTACCGGAAGACCCTGGGTCCGCGACAAAGGCCATCGTCCAGTTTTAATTAGCCTGAAACGCGGCGATCCACTTATTGAAAAAGCCGAAACGCCTTGTCCAGGGTGGATCAGCGGTTCGGTCATTTGCCGAGCGTCTTTCTTCGCTTTTATTAACTCTGCCCCCTCCCCCTCCTCTCTCCCTATCTCTCCCTGGCTCTCAACTACCCCAAACCACCTATCCAGGTTCGTCGTACCGTTCCTCCAATATCACGTTATTGCACTCCACCGCCTGCAGTGTCGCTATAACGGACAGCAGAGTGTAGGTGGTTGCTCATCTGGCTCCTCCCTGTTCGATTTATTTCCCTTTCTCGCTGGTCCCGCTCCTTCATCCGCGCTCGTGCTGCTTTATTTCCACCTGCTCGGAGTGTCCACAATACGCGGCAATAACCGAGAAATCGACGGTTAGCTCGATACCACCGGTGTCCGCCCACCCGAAGTCGTGACAAAGCCTGGGCCTCGACGACTCTTTGTCCCGGGTCACCGCTGCCTTTTCGTGGCTTTTCCCCGCCAGCTCGCCCGCTCACGGCTTACGAGCTTTCGCCTCCCGATCCTATCGTTCGATCTAAACCAAACCGTTCGTTACGGAACGTTGTCGCCGTAAGTGGAGCCTTTCTCCGCGCGTCCAGAGACGCGTACCTTCTTTACTACGCCGAATCGACGGCGGTCGCTTAACGTTACAGGAATCGACGGTGCTTGATGCACGATCCGGAGTGGGAGATACGCCGTGGTATACATAATAACGAGGTGTTGCAACGCTGGTCCAGGTGGACTTGTCCTGGGACTATGCCAGCTAACGTACACTTGTACTCGAACGGTACTCTTGGTTGGGTTGTTGGGTTTGGTGACTTCGCGACGTTCGATGATTTGGAATTAATAAACCGAGAGATCGGTATCGATGGACGGTGCGTTTTAACCCGAATGATCGTACGTCTATGCGTATGCAACCGTCGCGACAAGGACACATAGCGTGTTGCATTAATTGTGTCATGCAGGAAGCGTTTCTAGGCGTTCTATACTCCAAAAACTTAAGCAGTCTGTTCTGAATGACCTGGAGGAAGTCTCAATAAACTTGATCTTAGTTTCGATGTTGACTGGGTGCTCTGAACTCAAACCTGATACCACTTTTTACACTATTTAATTTTATTACGAAGGCAGATAACCAAAACGAAGTATCACGTTTGCAACAGCAATTGGTCGACTACACTGGGTGAGTCACGCGCGACACTTGATCGCCATGTGACACAATCGATAGATTGAACAGCAAATTACGTGTCAATTCGCCGCAATGAAACAAATGGACTCTAATGCCGAGAAGAAAATCAGAGGTGAAAGGGAGGAAAGTCGTCGCTAGCGCGGCACAATTCCTCGTTTGATCCTTAACTGCAACGGGAACGTGTTTGCATATGTCAGAAGCAATCAGTCATTGTTACAAATTTCTCGTTTGCGTTACAGACATCCACGTGGGTCGGGGTCGGTGATGTAAGCACGGCTACTTTACGATTAATCGTTCGCGGGCTGGGAAAATGAAAAATTCAAACGGGTCTTTCAGTTTCTTCCTGCTTTCCTAATACCGACGCTCGTAAACTTTAGAAACGTACTCGAACATTGCTCTCGACCAGCGTAATCCACGCGGCACCTACGAATCATCGGTTCGTGTAACTATTGCGATTAACATCAAAAGCAGAATGCCATAAAACTAGTTTAGAGTACGGCTCTCGACGAGAGGACCCCTTGAAACTTAATAGAAGGGCATAGAACGCTCCGGAGAAATACTCGGGACACGTAGAGGCGTTTAATATTTAACATTCGAAACGGCCGAGCTAATCGAATTCTTACGTTCTGCCTAAGGGCCACGTGCTGAAACGTTCCATCCGAAAGAGTTTAAAGCGAACGAGCAAAAGGGGGGGGGGGGCGGGAGAGAAAAAAAAAGAAGGAAGCAGAGCGCAACACATGCCTCGCAGAAATATCCTATCGAGAATCGATACCCGTCGTTCGCGGGTGAGAACCAGTTGACGTACGATCGTTTCCACCTCTGGTTTATTTAACGCGTCAGAAATAGATCGGAGGAGAGCGTGAGAATTCGACAGTGGTCCGCGCGTAAGTGTGCGTAAGAGTGCGTGCCCACGCGTTGAATGCCTCAATCACTGCGGGCTGATTGTGCGTATCCAGCCGCGTCACGTACCTCTTTGTCCGTGTGGAAGTGGACGCGGATGCCCTCTCCACTGTGTGCGTGGTCGGCGTACATTCAGCCTGCGGAGCGTTTAAAAAGGATCTAAATTGTCTCGAGGAACCCGCGAAGAGGGGGGTCAAGAGAAACGAGAGAGCAAGAAAACGCTCGGGGAGTATCGGGGGATCACCGCCACGTAGGATACCAACTTCTCTCTCCCGAGTGCCATTCGAAATTCGTATTATCGCAACGAGTGTACTTTACGGGCCCTCTGTTCTTGTTGCTTAAAAGACCCAACGAAACAAAGGACTGATGAGGGGACACCGAGTCGGGCAACCTGGTTGCGGATCCGCGCTGAGATTTTAACGAAAGTCAAAATGTTGAGGATTGGGTCATTTGCTATCCACTTCAGTGGGCTCAGAGGTCTTAAATTCTGGAGTTCAGAGTCTTTTTAACGTTCTGAGACCTTTACTCTATTGTACCTTGCTAATTTCCTATTATAGTCTTACAGTCCTTTGAGGCTTATTATCACCTGAGGCTTCTAAGCCCCTCTTAACTCGTTCGAGTATTTACATCTTTTGTTCCCCCAAGACTTCCCTTCTTGAAAATTACTCAGGGCTCCCCGGGTCAACGCAGACACGACTTTCGTTTTAATTTGTGCAATGATGAAAATTCTGGAGCAAAACGGAGTCCGGAAACCGGAGTTCCCCGCTAATAGAATCGGCCGCTTTTAGGGACGGTGGCTCGAATTCTCAAATAGCAACTTTGGAGGAACAAGAGAAAACTGTTTGCCAGCTCCTCGTTATACGCACTAACGATACACACGTACGCCGGTCTGCGAAGGGGTTGGCTCGCGAACGAGTTCGTATACGATAACGATTAAGGGTGCCCGCGCATAAGGGGAAATTATCGTCGGAGTACTTTTGTTCCGGGGAATAATTACAAGAAATAATAGGCGTGCTAATATTTGTCCGTGCAGCCGCAAACGTCCTCGGAGTGAAGCGGTGCGTAGGTTCGACCCCAAACTTATTCAAGAAACACGACATTTTCAGCGCGACATTAAACTTTCATTATGAACGAACTGTTTCGCTTTCGCGGTAAAATATCGTTGTTAATAATATTATCAGATAAGTATTTATGCAAAATGTACTCGAATGAAATATACTGTGATTTGAGGACCTCGGAGTTTGAATAGACAATGGCTGCCGAGGCAGATGCGCGTGAGTCACGTGACAACAATGCGTCTTACAATCAAAGATGGCGTCGTGCCATCGCTTAATCACTTCGGCTCTATTCGATCGAACTACAGCGTTAGCGAACAGAAATGTTGCTGTTTGAAGCTTAAATTGTACTCTTTAAAAGTGAACATTTATTTATGTATCATTCGTTTAAGATACTTTGTTTCGGAAAAAGAAAAACGAAGGCTGAACGGAACGAATCGATTCGCCGCCAGTAATTTCGGTTGGCGTACGATTGAGACGTCTCGAAGCGAAACTACGGCGCCCTTTTTCCCGTTGGCCCGTATAATAACAATGTTCCTGCATACTTGATTCGCGTGCGTGGCCGGTAACGATAGCACTGACACGTGCGTGCGAGCTACGCCCAAGAAAGATGGTGGAAATAAGGAAGTCGTATAATCTATAGGGAGCCCAGTACCGCTGGGAAGGACGATCTAATTTATTTTTGAAATCAGGAAAGGTATTAACGTTCTTCGCGCCATGCATACACGTCCAGATAGCCGTGCACCGTCGCATATATTAAGTAGTTTTATCCGATACGCGGTAAAATGGTTCCCGTGTACCTTTATCAGCGGTGTACTTCAGCCCTGTACAATTGATACACGCGTCCAAAGGTATAGCGAATCTAGTATCTGCCAGTAATCGAGATCGACACACATTTCCGCCCGGGGAAAATAAAACGCAACTTCTTTGCAATTAAACATCCGTTAAGGACTTTGTCGATCGTAAAACGTTGAATCGTTTCGAGAACCATAGAAGGGGACTATTGAAATCAAAATTGTTGGCAAAGTCACGGGGCGCCGTCTCCGTTAATCACTTTCCGGCCCCGTGGCGCGGTGACCACAACTATCAGACGCAAACTCGTGGCTCGATAGCCCGTTACAAGCCGGGAACCGACTAAAAGCGGTCGGGGAACCGAAGAGAAAGGACCAGAATCTAATCTCTCAGAAGCGACGCATCGAATATGCAAGATTGGGGATCTCTGCGTCGAATATGAAGACGGAGACAGAGGCTTCCGGGCGAGACAGATACGAAGGCGCAGAGGGAGGCTTCTAGTGGAAAAGGCTTTTCCCGGAGGTTAGCGTCGCAATCTCCATCGCTCGATTGGTGTTTCCACTCCAGTGGCGTGCACCATCACCGTGATAAGAAATGCAAGCCTGTGGTCGTCTACGGGCGACGAGCGAGACGCCACCGACGCCGTTGGCCGAGTCGGGAAAGTGCTTTCCGTGAGATTGCGAGTCGACGGAGTCGGATTAAAAATTCGGGCTAGCGCCCCTACCCCTACCTCCCTCCCTGCGCGAACGTATTCGGCGTCCTTTGCACCGCTCGATAATAGTTTCGAGTGGTCGCTGACCATTATGGGGTCCCCCGTCGAGCACCAAATGAGCATTCCTTCTCGTAATTGAAGCACGCAGGGATACACTGTACGAATCGACCACGGAGGGACAGCCAGGGGAGGAAAACGAGGGATCCCGAAGCACTCTTGCCCTGTCTGAGTGCCCGACAGATAGAGAACCGGGGAAGGAGGCGAGACTATTGCGTAGCAGGAAGTGCCAACCTCACTTGGACTTCGCGAGCTCCGTGTCTCCGGGCTTACGCGCCAAGGATGACTACGTCCACCATCGGGTTAACACGCCCCCCCGAGACGACAGACTAGACTTCTGAACATCTCTCGCCAGACGTTAGATTACTATTCTATTCGCCTAGCAATACTTAGCTATGGAAATGTCAAAAACTGTACAGGATGGTACTCCTTTCAATTAACAGTGTGGATGTTAACTGTGCCTATAAACACCGATCATCCCACGAGAGTCGATTTGTCAACGTTCCGAGAATTTTCTATCTCGATGGAACTCTGGTTGACCGAAATGGCCTAATGCAACGCGAATAAAACGCGCCTCGAAACGCTGTTTATTCCAGGCGCGTTTCGGGTGGGAAATGATGATGTATCGCGCAGACGTTGTAGACAATCGGAAGGAATACGAGACGTCGGAGCCTGCGGACAGTAACCTGATCGTCTCGCGGTGCACGTTTGCATTTTGCTTTAACGAGGCGCGTGGAAGCTGCAACGACAGCCTCCGTCGGAGGCGTCGGCGAAAAGAAAAGATGCATCGATGCGCTGGCGTCTGAACAACCCGATGACAACGGTAGCGAAAGGATGATTAAAGAGAGAAGGGTTTCTGAAGCTACGTGCATTATGGGACTGATGTTCCGCGAAATGTGACGAATCGATGATGATTCCATGAAATTTTGCAACGATACTCAGTCCTACACGAGTGTCTCAATCCTCGAAAGTTAAGACGTTACGATCCTCCATCGTGCCTCTTTCAGAGATGAAAATTCCATGTACCTGCCAATTGCGCAACGAAACTTCTAAACCCCAGGAAAATGAAAAATACGGTTGCTAGAGGTCTAAAATCGTCTTAGAACTCGGAGAAAGGGCGACTGTGAGTCGACGATTCGGAGCATCAAACAGGAAAAGGGTACTGAAAGCGAGTAAGAAGGCGGTCAAAGGGAAACGAGAACTGTCCTCGAAGCGAATAATGGTCCGAGTTAGATATACATGTGTCGGTGGGCATCGAAAAGCTACCTAGGACCTCACACGCCGAGGAAGATCGACCCAGACGATCGTAATTCACGCGCGGAGTGGATCGTTTTGCAGAAACAAACAACGTGACTCCGTGTGTTCACCGTACGGCGACAAGAGGGAACAGGTTTTGTTTGATCTGCCAGTCCTCGTGACGCGTCCTTTATCCGACCGTGGACATTAGCTGTCCGTCATGTATCTTTACAGTCTCCTGAAGTGTATTTCATTACTTAATAACCTTCCCAAAGAAACCCAACGTTGCTCGTCCCAGGAAAGGATTGACTAGTCGGTCAGGGTTCACTGAATGGCAAACAAAAGAGGTAGCAGGATTAATGATCACGCGATGTTCAACAAACGTCGCTTGGACGTCTGAGAAGTCCTTACACGTTTTCATTACGTGCGTCCAACGCAAGAAGAATATGTCATAATTACCAAGCGTGGCAAGTTTGACACGCTGTAATTGACAAATGTCAAATATTGTTAGACGTATCGATTATGGAGGAATGAAGGTTCCAGGAGACTTTGTTATTTGTGAAACGTTCTAAATGAACCCGGCTATAGCTGGTCAAGTCTTTTCAACCTGGTGACAACTTTTGACAAGATAGAATTCACTAAAGTAGACTCTACGTACAAAAATACCAAACGCAATAAGCTTCCTCCAAAGAGCTAGCCTAGAAACATGAGGTCTCCAGTTTGAACACCTGCATTTATAATGCTGAACGAACCATAGCTACTCGCATCTCATGCTCGCGTCTAACTGGTGACAACTTTTGGCAAGATAAAATTCACTAAAGTGGCCTCTACGTACAAAAATCCCAAGCGCAATAAGCTTCCTCCAAAGAGCAACAGCCTAGAAAGATGAGGACTCGAAGTTGAACACCTGCATTTAGGCCCCATCGGTTCGACCGGTCTCTCATAATTGTTACAAATTCTACCCAATGCTACCACAAACGATTCCGCCGCAATTGCTACCGGTCCAACAGGACCAGTGCTGCCAAGAAGAATAAAAGTCCAGCGATACCTGGCAAGCCCCCTCGCGACGTAAGTATAACCTGCCGCGGTATGATTTAACCGTGGCCCGCACGATCTTTTAATCCTGATTTACGATCACTGATGAGGCGGAAACGCCGATCGCGGGGTAGCCAGTAATTCCATCGGTGACCAGATACGTCACTGAAAAGCTCGTTTCGACGCGGATACCCGACTATGCAACGGCGCCGCGGCGCACATGCATCCCGCGGATGCAGATGGATCGAAGGCGTAACGACGTCGTTAACGGTGGCGAACCGCGAAGACAGCCGCTTCTTAACGGGTCTGTCTCTCTCGCTACCACCGTGGCAATATAACGCTGGCCAGCCTCCGAGATGGCATCATATTCAACCAGAAAATACGGACTCGTACGTCAACCGACGATATATTAGCCGCGCCGGTAGCTGCCATCCAGACTGCAAACTGTTCGCCGTCTTTAGAAAACGAGACTCAATTATACAGACTCACAGTCCCAGAGTTCAGTCGCTTCGAAACTCATTTCCATAGCTGACAAGATATTTTTGTCTAGATAGACAGATTTGAAATTGTTTAATTTCGTCGAAAAAGTTCCCGGTATCCCACTCGCCAAATTCAGATTAATCTTAACATCTACCTCGATGAGAGCCCCAATATTAATGAAAAACAAAGCCTGGCCACATACTTGACGCGCAAGTAAAATTATATTCCCGCCAGGGGACCCTATCGCGCAACCACAGGTCTCGTTTAGCCCATTATTTTCACTCCGGTCGTTGTTAAACGCATTAAAGCACGAACTTCGTTTCGGCCGGATCGTTTGATGTTCTACAACGACGAAACGAGGAGGCTGGGATTCGCAATTCCGCCTAGTATCGCGATATCCGCGAACGACGGGACGAGAGCGTGGACAAACACGGCACTAAATAAAAACGATTCGCGCGCGGGCAGAAGCTGTTCCTTGTCCTCCCACCACCGCCCCCCCCCAACTGTTTTCGCCTCCTCGTGCTCGTCTAAAACACACTTAACGCCAGAAGCTATTTATTTCACGAGGGTTATTCCCTGGGCGCAGTGTGTACGCCTAACATTTTTGTAATTAGTTTGCTCGCGACTCCGTAGGAAGAAGGGAACAAAGGAGGGTTGAAACGCGACCGAGAGACGGCATTTATGGACGCGCGCGCGACCGTGCACACTACCACAGACGACAACTGTAAAAGGTAGTTTGCCAAAGAACAGTTAGCGAATGGAAGAAGAAAAGTCACGAGAGACGAGGAGGAAGGAAGCTAAAGGCGAGGGGGGGTGAGGGGTTAGGCGTTTCCGTGTAGACGTTCGTACGGAGAGACGGAAAAAGAGGGAGAGAAAGTGGTGTGTTTAAAGGGGAGGGTTACGAGTAGTCTACGTCAGGGTGAAACGGAGAGAGAAACAGAAATTACGACGTACGCGATACGAGCGCCTAATTGCCGACGTCGCGTCACGGGTGATTATTTTTTAATTGCTGCGATTAAAAGAACAAGATCACCACGCATCGGTGCGTGCATTGCGCCCGTTTGATGTCCGCGATGGTCGAAACGCGCAACGCCTTCGTCGACGGAGGGAAACAGCCCGCGAAAAAGTCTTCGAAGGGGTTCGAACGCAAATTCGAGGGTGGTACGCTCTCGCGTTAGGGTTGGGATCACTCGTCGAATCTTTTGGTACTCGAATGCTCGTACTGTGATTCGAATACCGTGTGTGGATTGTAAGTCGAATTTTTTGGTACTCGAATACTCGTACAGTGATTCGAGTACTATTCAAATACCGTGTGTGGATTATAAGTCGAATTTTTTGGTACTCGAGTACTCGTACAGTGATTTGACTACTATTCGAATACCGTTATGTGGATTGTAAGTTCTACTTAAGTCAAGTGGACCTACTGTATTCTAAAACTTGAACGATTCGAATGGTAATCGAGTAATTGAATATTTTAATACTACTAAAACACTTAATTATTCGAATACACGAATTTTGGAATACATGGATCTAACATAGCCGTATCTAAGAGACGAGACTAGTTATCGAATATTTCTGTTTTCCAATATTCGAGCCCATCCAGAAATTAAAGAATACTATCCAAGCATTTGAATGTACAAATACCATTATTTGAATACTCGAATGCTACTCAAATACTTACGTATTCGAATAGTGTTTGGATAATTAAGAATACAATTATATTCGCCAAGTATCACTCGAGTACTCGAATACTCGAATAAAGAAAAATCCGACGAGCGACCTCAGTTTTATTTGGAAACGACTGAGGTGGGAAGAACAAAGTCGACGAATTTAATTTATTCTCCGCTCGAATAATATTCGAACGAAGAAAAATCCGACATAGTAGTCCCTGCCCTGATTCGGATGCCTGCAGTATATTGGAATATAAATTTATTCCAGCAGCCGCAGCCCTAGTTCGAGCACACGTGAACGGATTGGATTTCGCGTAACGACGCGCAGCGATGGAATCACGGAGGTATTCGAACGTACTCGCGGGACCAAAGGACTTTGTTTGCCACTCTCTTACACCGACTCTCTGTTCGTTGTCGATTTTACACGACGTGTTATTTGCATACTTTACGCCGATACGTCAGCGCCGCCTACGCATTGCCACCTGGTCGTTGACAAATTTATTTGACGATCCCCCCTGGTCGGCTTTATCGACGGATAAGCACCTTCGTTAAATCGATCGCCGGAATTGGCGTCCACCTTGTTTACGGCGCAGCCTCTTTAACGAAGCTGGCCTTTAGAGACACTGCCCGTTATGAGCCGATTCTCGAATATGATACCTACGTTCGATCCTGTCTGCAGTAGGCGTGATTCAGGGTGATGTTTATGCAGAGTATCCGGTACTAATCGATGCAGACGTGTCTCCAATTCTGATCAAGATACGGTGTCCTTTCTATGACTGTGTTTTATTATTTCGAAAGACAAGTAACCCTTTTTTCCAGGCGTTCTTATCGAGTTTAATCGAGATTGACCGTCTGGAATAAATTTGAACAGATGAAACTCTTTCGCACTGGATTTTTCGAAACACTTTTATTCGATAGGTGGGAGTTAAATCGTGTTAGGTGTATTCAAGCTGCTAAATACTTAGAAATTCTAACTCTTTCTAGGACTTACAAATTTTTTCCATAAACGCAAGCATACTAGGAAGCGTTTCGTCGCCAGAGCGCCGCCAGTGGCAATGCATTAGTCGGGACATTAGCGAAGATATCGAGCCAGCCATCGTATCGTATCGTCATCGGGTCGGTATGCTAAAATACCGTGTAATCTCGAGGAAATTACATGGCCTGTGTACACCAGGCGTGTCTGATGGCATGTGCAGCTCCGTCGGTAATATCATTGTCATATTTAGAAAATGAGACTCCTAACGTCCTGCGGTAAAGTATTGCTGCCGGGGACCAGAATCGTCTCGTTGTAAAATAACCTTCCCTCAAATTCAAGTTGCTCAGCGTAAGCGACGAACCATATTTCGAACACGTAACGTACGAACGTATTCTCACGTTCCAGTTACGAAGTAGATGAGTAATTAGTCCACTGAAAAATTGGATCCCTTTTTCTCTGATATTTTCTATCTCAAAAATTTTTATTCTAGTTCCATCGATCCTGACAGTTTGGGTACACGGTGTTCTATAATTGCTAGCACCTGACTGAACCAAAAAAGATCATTTCTAATCATTCTTTTCAGTTGTCTCCTAATCCCTATTCTATACTCACGAGGCACGTGTCAGTTAGGGTATCCTCATCTGTTAAAATGTTATTTAGACCTTGATCTCTGGGCTGTGTGATAAGGGTGTTAGGTTCGTACAATATTTTCTGTACAAATTGGAACCGGTTTCGTGTTGGCACCTATGCATAGTACATAGGTGCCACAACATATTGGATGATCGTTTGTTGGGTGTAAATCTGCCTTGTTCTACGTATTGAACATAGTAAGTTGTTGGGTAGTTGGGGCAAGGTATTTCTGTTCCGCACCAGAAGAGCTCAGGAGTATCCAAGCTATTGAGCTTACAACCTCCTTGATCCGAAGATAACGAACGTCTACTCCCCTTCATCTCAGTGATGCGCCACTACCACAAGGTTTTTGGACTCAGAATAACTAATGGTTAGAAGGATTCTAGTCTAATACAACTCCCCAAATGGTAGGACCATTTTGAACGTGGTTCTTTTTGCTACCAGAACGCAAGTCCCTTTTTGTCCAAGTTAGGAAATACATATTGCAACCAGCAAAATACACTCATTTGGGACAGAGGGAAGCCCCAAGTTGCACCGTCATAAAGATAACTAGAACGAGCTAGGGAAACCTTATTACTAGGTACTTGGCGACGTCGACGATACCGTAAGACAGGGGATTTTGGTGGCTGCCATCGGATTGGATTATTTCTGGTGAAATACGAGGCCAACATCTCGACGAAAAAACAACTAGACGCGGCGAGATGGAATGAAATCAGGCAGAGCAAGCAGTTTACCGAAGGAATTGAATTCAGGTTTCGCGGGTGGCGTTATCGATGTCGCTGATCGATGTAATAGACGAGACGTGCGTGGAGACTCTCAGACACGGTTACGGTGAGAACGCCGCTGTCAGCTAATGAGTCGGTCGCTTTGAAACGGTGTTTCTCTCTTTTCTCGCTTCTACCGTTCGCCCCGTCGCCGCTACTCCATGCTCGTCACGCTCATAGAAACGTACGTGGGACGACGGGACACGCGAGGTTATAGTAATAATTAATTTCGAAGTCGCTTTGAAGTCAGCTGCGACGAACGGCACCGCTTTGAGAGAGGCGTAAACGTCAGACGAATATCCCCGCGTATACCTTGCACCCTCGGATCCACCTGAATACCCCGAATTTAGCCCACCTATCCGCGGCACAATGGGCGACATGTTGATACAAAGGGCTTCGATTTGACGCCGTTCGGAGACAATTAACGGCTGCCGGAATTTATGCAAATCCTAGAAACGTGATCGCATTATTCCCATTCCCCTTGGTTACTCGCTGCCACCGTTTCGAAAGAGACTCGTCTTTTGCCAGCACTCGTTCCGCTCGAAATTGTTCCTAAACTCCAACAGTTATGGAGCCCCCATTTAATTAAAATGCTTCTAGACGTTAATAGGCAAACAACAAAGAAGAAACTTGATAATGTTTGGAAATTTTGAAACGGAGGAACTTTTAGAATATGTGTTCCAGGTACAGTAATCCCTCGCTTTATGACGAAAAATCGGGTCAGCTAGTTGCCTCTTGCATGTATGCGGGGTGAAAACTTTGCATACAAGCGAACACTACTGTATTGCCATCATAAGTAGAGCAAAAAATATGCCTTCTTTCCTTTATAAAAAATAATAGAGGCGAATTTTGTGGTTAAACCAGCACAAAGGTTATCTGGCAGTAACGAAATGCACGGGAGTCGTTAATCAAGCGCAAAGGATTAGTTTAACGTTGTGACAAGTTTCGGTTTGACGTTACAGGGCTGGAAAAGTTCGTTTTCATCCGGTTCATCGATAAAATCAACCTCACACGCCGGGTGACATTTAATCCATACTCTCGGGGCGTCAGAGGGTAAAGCAAAGTTTCTTGCACGCAAGAAACAGCGTGCGCGCGGAGCTTAGAGTTTCATTGCAAACTAAATTATCGAGGCTTTAGAGGCGTTCTTGCCTTACATAGATGGAAAAACGTTGTCGGGCTTCGGCCGGGCGCGGCGCACGAGGTTTAAATATTTCAGGACGGTACTTCAACGGCTAATCTCTCATTCTCATCTCGCCTAGCGCGAACATCTTTCCCCGCTCGGAACATATTTGCAAACTTAATTATCGTCGTTGCATCCAAGGAGATTATACGTTGTCTCTGAGCCGATTCGCGGGGATCAGCCCCGTTGAAAATTTGCAAAACACTCGTAGAACTGAAACTTGGCGTTAGATAGCTGACGGGTGCCTTCGATGTACAGTATTTACGAGTTTAATAATTACATTTTGCCACACTGTGTCTCAAATGAAATCTGCTTCGAACGATTCTAACTTTAAATGTGATCTACTGGTTCCGGTAGTAGCTACATGGTATTCAGTACTTGGTGCACGGTACTCGATGTTCAGGACACACTATTTCATAGTCAGTACTTAGTATTTGAACATGGAACTCGGTATTCAGTACTTACGATTCGAATACTGTACTAGTTACACGGTATTCAGAAGTTAGACTCGGTAGATACTTTGCACCTGAGTACTTGGTATTCTGTATTCAGTATTTGATACTTAATACTAAGTACTTGGTATTTGGCACGCGGTAGTGGATGTCTCAGAACTCGAAATACCGTGGAATCTTGTTTCTTTTATTTTCTATACCCACGCGTTTCTGAACCTGTCGCCTGAAGAAAACGATCACGAGTGGTCCCCACGAATTCCGAAACCAATTATTCACACCGCCGGTAGTATTGTTTTCAAAAATTTGCTCAAGGATTGCAAGTAATTGCTGCAAAGTAATCAGGAAAACACGGGCCTCGGGGAGCAGGATAATTTAGATAAAACCTTCGCTCCACGCTGAAACAACGTAATACAGCATATTTGATGACGTCTCAGCGGACCAGCGGGCATTATTACAAAACTGTACGGGATGCGGCGAGATTTATGCTTGCAATCGGTGTCAAACGAGCGCAACGGATAAACTGGAATGAGTTTAAGCTTCGTTTCATCGTAGACGGCTTAAGTTACCGGGCACCATGTGCGGAATGCATCCTCGTAATAATGTACGCTCGTCATAATACATATTGGGGAACGTCCCGTGTTTCGACTTCAATTGGCGTCGCGAAATTATTAAACGAGATACGTTTATGGCAAGAAAATACAATTGGACCAGTGCTGACGTTCACGATCCTTAAATCAAACGCTGCATTACGTGAATCTAAGTTTACATTCTCACAACACGGCCTCATCTGACATCAAATATGGCAATTGTTACTGCACGTACACTGGTCGCTTTGAAGTGACGCTTGTTACCCCGAATTCAACCGACAGACTCATCATTTCCAACGTTTATGTTTACCCAGGAGTCATACTCTCTCGAAGATACGACGAAAAATAGAATAATTTTTAGATAGACACACCGGACACGCCACCTACCTACCCCTCTTTTGAGAGAATTGGGAATCGCCAAGTGGTAAATAACTCGAAGAAATAACGCAAAGACAAAGTACGAGCGACAGAATGGGAACAGGATGGGACGTGAATTGAAATTTTCGTCCGTTCGCGGTCGCTTAACACGCCCCAGGTGAATGGGATCCGTAACTCATTTGAATCTCGACGTGAGTTACGGTGCCAGTGGCTCCACCGCGTAGCCGTTCAGGCTTTTTCCCGACGATGACGCGCAAGAACGCGCATCAATGGTAGCCTAACAGCGGGGCACCGGGGGCTCAGGGACGCTGCATAGTCCCGACGAAACGGCGACGCGTGTCTAGGCCCTCGTTACACGGCTAATTAACGCGACAAATTGCCCGGCGAGAAATAAATGCGCGCGCGGTTAATCACTCGACTGTAGGTACGCCCTTTTCCAGAAAAGACGCTGCGCGGCGCGACGAAAGGCCGTCGACTCCGCCGCCTTGACATTCCCGCGTCGAAATAGGTCCCGCGCCGCGCAGGAAGCCACGGTTATTAAAGGTTTTTACGACGGAGAAAGCCAATTTTCCGCCACTTTCGCGGCCGAGTTTAAATCAGAAGCCGGGGAAGTCGTTAAGCGAGCTTCGCGTTATCCGCGGTTCGATCTCTGATTCCGGATGCTCCCGTCTCGAAGCTTAATGGCGACTGTTAATCATCATTGGAGGAACGCGGCGGCCCGCGGGGCTAATCCGCGGACACCCACTTAAAGAACTTGCACGTACCGACGATTATTTCATTGTCCAGGCATCCGAGCGTAACGATAAGCAGGCGTGAGCTATTGCTAAACGAATCCCATTAACCCCGTGCATCGGTAGCCCTATGCGAATCGCGCGTTATACGGCCCGAGACGTCACGTGAGCCAAGTGGTCTCGGAAATATTGCCATCGACGCGGCTTCAGTCTCTGGAATACGTCCAATGCAAAGCCGTTTCGTTCACGACGTAGACGAGCTGGACCAAGTGATGACGATATCGGGGGGGTCAAAGATTGTCTGAAAGTAGGATTCATGGACACCTAGACGCCGCGAATCAATTGGATTTTAACCTGCGATCTCGAGTACATGAACTGTCTGCTTATGCCATCAGCGCAACCGGTCGCTGACGACAGAGATTGATGTTCCCTGCATATTCTAAAACTATCGAGTTATTACCCCTAATGCTTTACAAGTAGCAAACAAGAACCTCTAATCTACCATCCCATTAAGTCCTTCCCTTTTCAACGTTACGTAGTCTGCAGTCTGATTCCACTGAATTGATGCTCAAGATCCCTAACTAAGAATTGCGCTAGATCTGACTCCTACTTTCACAGTTGGGAACAGAGGCGTCTTCACAGGTCTATGCATCGAGATAAAAGATAGAGTATTTGGCTGCCTAGGCTAGGATAGTGATAAACACTCTGTCAGTGGCCTAATACTGCCAAATACTTCTTGAAAGATCGTTCACACTGAGGTACAGATCAACAAAAAGGGATACTCTATCTGATAGGATGAGAGTCAATAATCTTGAGCAGCTAATTGATTTCGTTGGAACCTTGGTCTAACTAAGTTCCATCTCTAAAAATACAAAGACAGTTCCTTTTAGGAGCCCACTCTGAGGGCTCGAAGCAGCTAGGTGATTTTGCTCAAACTCTATTTTACCTCAGCAACCAAACCAACAATCGTAAACATTATTGATTTGATAGCCTCAAAGGCAACTATGATGTCAATGTTCTCCATTGAGGGAGAGCGGATCCGTCAGATATTTTTCAAATTCTGATGGCTAATCGATTGCCTGGGCTAACAACTGAGCTATTCGCCGACTGGTGTGGGAAACGAACTGCAGTCGAAAGCAGCTACAGCATCGCAAAACTTTGTTCCAACGATATTACGACTCCTCTTAACGAATTTAACCGTCAAGTCGTAACTTGACGTTTGAGTTTTGTACGACAACGAGGAGGAGGACGACGGCGACGATGTCGACGCCAACAGTCCGCGGAATAAACTTTGGGTTTATGCTGACGTACGTGGACCGTAAGTGCACCGATGTCCTTCGATTTCTATGGCACTGGCAGCCACTGGCAGGCATTCCTTCACGACTTACATCGGAGACACTAAGTGTTTCTTCCATTTCGTCCGTGAGAGCTCTCCTGGTGAAACGTTTGACAGTAATTCGGGCCATTTCGAGTCAGCGTTACGAGTGCACCGTTATTTATTTCTGTGGGGAAACTCATTTGTTCCCCGAGGAACGGTGTTTTTCTCCGTGATCGGGCCACGGGATGCCTTTCATTCCAAGTTTAGAGCAACTTTGTAGTTTAATGCGTCGCCCGCCGCGCGACTCTACGTATCGTTGCCTCGACGCCATACGATACGCTTCCATGAATTTTTAAACTACCTTCAGTCGTGACTTACACCGTGCATTTGACATGCTTCGAAAGTTGATTGCCTCGTTTTGGGAACAGTTCGTACAAGTATATTTTCGATTATGAATGAACGAATTTAAAATTTCGGGAAAGCAAATGAATATTCTGATAAGTACGAGACTCAAACACGAGGAACTGACATGGTGGACACTACGTGTGTTGTATGAATGTTGAGTTGTGTTTGATAACCATGGTTTGAGCTGGGTCTGTGTCAAGTCTAGATTAAATGGAGTGGTGTTTGAGTATGTTTGATGATGTTGGATGGTGCTGGATATTGAGTGAAGATTGAGTGAAATGGAGTTGTATAGTATTAAATGATAAATAAAAGGAATCAAATGCTGTTGCATGTTGTATGTATCGATTGGATAAAATATATTGTTCAGATTAATAAACACTATGGAATATTGTTCGAGATTTAACAAAAAACAGCGGAGCTAAACTCGAATCCCCAAACGTATCTGGCCAAATTTTGAATTTCAGTCAGCAACGACCAAAAGGAGCAATCCGCTGAAAAACCAGGTCTGGGAATTCAATTCCACGAGTGACCAGAGATTCACGCCGCAACAAAAGACTGGATAACGAGATACAAAACCCGACCATATATCTCGAACCGTCCGTGCAGATTAGCATCGACGACCATGCGGCGATAAATCTCCGTTTCGGGAACAACGGATCAAACCGAAAGCAATTACGTCGCCTCGTATCCGGTACGCAATGGCGTGCAGGTGCCGCCTAGCGCGAGAAACCGGCCCTTTTAATGGTCAGGTCTTAAGTAATAAACTTAATCGCCGCCGTATTGTGCGTTGGGCAATTCTGGACAGCAGAACGACGGGAAGACGAGGAAATTGGCGACTAGACCGTCTTGGACGCTCGAAAAAGTAAACCCCAATGTCTTCGAGAAGCCATAAGGCTGGCGAAGACTTGGGTACGGTCCTATTAGATCTAAGTCAGGTGGAAATGGTATTCTTCGAAGAATTGTAAGGTTTACCAGGACTTGGACCGATCTGAATCGAGAAAGATACTGTTCAACGATGGTCTCTATGCGTTGGATAGTGTTGGACGAAGTATGACATGGTTTGTTGTGAAAAAATATCATTTACAATTTCTTCGAGCACCCATACGATTAATCAATGCTTGAATCAAGTCTATATAAAAGGAGATGATGTTTGACGTTGTTTGAGGAAGTAAAATGTTATTAAGGTATTCACCATGAGACTACGGGGGTAAGAAGACTTAGTTTGAGTATTGGAAGTCGTTGAATAGTGTTTGATGATGTTGGATGTGGTGTTAACACCATGCAACATGTATCTCGCGCGAACGGGTTAAACAGCAGCTGTCAAATTCTCGATAAAATTAAGCGTCCGGTGTAAAAGCCACGCGGAACGCAAGATTCCAATCGATTTACGACCCGACCGAGAGGACAGCTTGACGTTTATTCGACGCCGCGTTGTTCGCCAGAAATATGCATGAAATTCAGTCGAAACGCGTGCATTATGCCGCGGAATGGCAACGGCATCGAGTGTATTTCCGATAAACACACGCCGCGTGCACACGACCAAGAAAATGATTCTACGCCACGAACCTTACGTGCAACCGTTTCTGTTCCATTTATTCGGGACGCTGCAGAGGGCTGATTTAGCGACACAACCGTCCACTGTATATCGGCTCTCTGTATCGAGACTCGTTTATTGGTTTTGCGCCGAACGCCGACGGAAAATAACGGCGAATCCGTGCTGCTGACTATCCACAGTCGAACTCCTTTCCAATAGATTCTAACGGGTTGAAAAAATTCAGACAACAGGCCCAAAAGTCGATAAAAATTACCGCGAAAGATCGCGTTTGTATTTTAAAAAATTCGAAACGATCGACTGAATGACCGCCTTTCTAATGGGAATTTCCTCTAAACGATACTCGATATCCGTGGTCGAACACGGACACGCGTATCGCGATTACCAGGAAATCTTCCGTGAAACTGGGTCGCGACCTATTCACGGGAAGAGAAATTTCGCGGTTCGTCGAGGCTCCCAGGAAAAAATGCAGCCGGACAATTACCCGAGTAAACGAGCGGCGGCCAATTAACCGAAGATTCGTCGCGGTTTCCCGAACGACCAGAGCTAATTCGACTGGCTTACTTTTGTCGTTCTAGATCGTTAACGGTCCTGTTTCGTACGAATTGCGGGTAAATTATTTTTTGAGAAAGGGGGAGAAGGATTTTCTCATATTTTAACAACGAACACTTTGTTTATAATAAAACAGAGAGTTGTTCTCTGCGAGTATTAAAATACCTGCTGCCCAACGTGAAATTCTATCAGTTACCCGGGGACTATTCGCACCAACTGTACATCAGACGTTAGAATTGCATCTAAATTTGATGAAACGTTATTGTATAAACTTAACGCTCGGCGAGTTGGTGAAACAATGGCTTTTCTTTTCGTGGCCATCCCTGTGACAAGATTTCTGCTGCACTACGAGCGAGACCGTGAAGAATCGCGATCCACGGTCGGTCTATCATGGCGATCTCCGCGCCTCTAACTGCGCGAAAACACAGAGCGCGTCGGTGGAATTCATGCGATCGTCCAAAGCGTAGAAAGTATAAAATCCAAACAGCCGACACCGCCGTCGGGTATAGTTATTTGTTCAAAGGCGAGCGTGCCAGCGTTTCTCAGCCGTAATCGCGCACCGGAGGAACACACCTCTGCTCCGCCTTAATTTATTGCCGCCGCGCCGCTTCGAACTCCATTTATACTATATCATTACACTTTCCAGTCTCTTCCTCCCTCATTCGAGACGCGCAATTAACGATCGGCCTCTAAGTATGCAACGCGAACCGCGTGAGACCGTGGTCCGCGATACGTTACAGAGTGTCTCTTAACTCGTCGACGTGATGTATCGAACGATTTAACCCGATTTGCAAATACGTCTTCGGGACGTGAAAATTAGCCTTCGCTCGTGGTTTTCGCGTTTCCTTTCGACCGAGATAATCGTAGATTATTCCTCTACTAACGCAAGACTATCTCAAGAAAATCTCGGATGTACCGAAAATCTCGGATGTACCGAGAATCTCGTCAGAGCAGAGACGTTCCTTTATACAAGATATTCCAATTATTCACTGTATAAGTTTTCAATACGTAAACACCTAATGTTTCTCGTGCAACATTTGCCAACGTAGGCTTTCTTTATTTGCTTAACCAAGACATTATCGATCGATCCTTACGACTGTACTCCACCTACAACTTGTTGACACGTGATATTACAGTGGCTTCGTGTCAGAAAGTAATATTCAAGGCACACTGTCAGTTTTACTTTCCCCGTGATCGTGTCTCCCGGCTGGAAAGACGTTCATGACGTAAATACAATTTTATTAAAAAGTCGTCTGTCCATTTACTTTGCGACGCACGCGTTAAATCGATACGTCGAAAGGACGGCTGTAAAAGGGTTGATTCAGTTCGCAAGGACACGCGAAGCATCCGCGATATTGCTTCTTCCGACTACCTGTTCGCTTGTGTTTCTCGTACATTGGACAGGACGCAAAAAAATACCAGACTTTGTTTCCTATTTTCCTTTCTTTTTGCTCCCGTTCCGTGAGACTGGAACGCCTCGAATCGATCGCGGGGTATTAACATCCGAGACAAGTTTTTCGCTCCCTCGCGCATCACATTTCCCGGCCGCGCGATTAAACGTCTTCGACGGAGCGAGGCATCGACGTTGCGATGGAAACCAGGCCCGAAACGCTTGACGTCTCATCATCAGACGCAGCAATAAGAGGCGTTTCTGTCATCCCCGTAGCGAAAGATCGTTCCGTTCACAAGGGATGGTAATTTTCCGGCGGAAATGATATCCCGGACGGCGCTCCCGATAAGGCGAACCGCGTCTACGTTTCCTCGTTTCAGAAGGAACTCGCTGAAACGTTGGGGGAGAGCCTCGCGAAAACGGCGAGCATCTCGCTGCCAGGATGTAATGGCTGATGCGACTGGGTTCCACCAGACGACGAGTTCGTCCTGCGCTACCGATAATTGGAGAATCAGAACTGGCACTGGCTAATCGGAACATTGGGGACGAGAGTGGTCGTAGCATATTTCAGAAAATACTAGAATAGTTAACGACTGGACCATAGTGGTTGATTTGTCTAGATTCCAATAGACGCACAATGTATTAATCATACTTAGAAGATCATTGATCGGAATATTGGATGAAAATGGTCGTAATGGATTTGAGGAAAATACTAAACGGCTAGACCGTAATAGCACTTTACAAGTCACATGCCACTACATTAAGCACAGCCTGTTCCCCTCGTCTTTGCATTGAGTACAAACTACTCTTTCCATCCCCTATATTTGCTCAGTTCCAAGGAACAAGTCCGTAAAGGCGATCTCCTAATTGTTTCGACCGGCGTGTTTTCTCTGGCCCGTTTCACCCCCCCTCTCCCTTTCCCACCTCGACGCCATTATTTTCAACCCCGCCTTCTTCTATTCCAGGGAAACAATAACGACGAAATCGCTGCTGATACAGCCCCGGAACGGAAGTGAATTTCTACCCAGTGTATCTCCGCGATGCCGACGCGGAAAAAACCCGAGGGGGATTGAGAAGGAAGGCCATCATAACTTAATCCAGGCTTACGACCAAATTCCTTAAGAGCTCCCGAATCTCTCCGTTTGCCGTCCGATCGATCTCGCGCAGAGGCGTTTCGAAAGTCCAACGGGATACCTTGATTATGTCTCTGTTGCGGATCAACCGAGTTTTCGATTTTTATTTATCCGAAATTTATTATTATTACTATTATATCTTCGTGAAATTATTGCCAATGTATCGACGAGAACTTCCCGATGAAAACGAGCCCAAACACGACCTCTTTTAAATCATTTTTAATTCTAGGTACTACTCGAAGAAAGAAAGATTCCAACAGCCATCTTTTTTTCTACATGCAATAGTTCAAAGTTTTCCAATTTGTAACGCAGAATGGGATGCAAATGAGACCGTGTTTGGACTCTTTTTCATCGGGAGAACATCGCCAATCTATTGATAACGCTTGCACAAAGATACAATGAGAAGTAAACAATATAAATATTACGAAGAAACATATGCTAACTACATGATATTATTCTGGATAAAAATTTCTATTCCCAATGCTTGATCGAGTGATTATTAGAATCGGACATTCTCGGTAAGATTAAAACGAGACACCCTGTACGTACGACGCGGGTAATTAATCGATGGGTTCACCGCGGCTCGATCAAAGGGACACGAATAGAGTCTTCAACGTACTGGAGAAAGAGTTCGATAATGGCTCCGATGGAGTATTAGATCGCGGTGTAATTATGGTAATGCGTGTTGAATTGATAATGACCACACCGAACTTCTCCTTTTAGTGATGAAAATGCTGTCGAATGATCAACCGCGAACGAGAAATCGATTCCGTTGGTTAATTCGAACCGCTAGAAGTTTACGTGGAAGGTGCTTCGAGCCGGAATACATTTCCGCAAATAGAAAAGTCTCTTTTGTCCGATATCGAATACTCGGAATGTTCGATTCAACTTCTTGCATCCTGTGCAAAAAAAAAAGGAGGAAAACTTGGCTTCTACTTTGGCTTCGCGAACTTTTTCCAAAAAATGTTGGCTGACTTCGTCGTCGGAGAAAAGTGGTCCACGGTATTGTATCGCCGCCCAGTGGCCTTTGTCAATTTAGCGGCGAGAGCAGGCGAAGAAAAATCGGGTAGACGCAAAGAAGAGGAGGGCGTTGATGGGCGCAGCTCAGAGAGCCCTCTTACCAGGTCCACGTCGCTTGTTTTGACAGACGCCAAAGATATACGTATGTATTTTGTTTGCTCATCTTTTGAACGACCCACTTCCCTTTCATTCTCCGCCTACCTCTTCCGCCCTCCTTGTCCTGACTGTCATCCTGTTCGATCCTCTAATATCTCGTCGCAGCGGCTGCACTTATTTTCCTTCAGGCCGCTGCCCACATAAATCTTATTCGCGCTCAACACCCGCGCATCATCGCCCGCCAGATTCCCGGCCGTGAAAAATAAGCGACAGGGACCGTCCCACCCCGCAGAAATATTGCCTCCCTCTTTATCCCGTGATCGTTCAACGATGAAATCTTAAAGCGCCAATCCACACTTCCGATCGTCGTCTCGCAGACGGTATTACGATGCTATACAGTCCGCCATGGCAGTTTGCCGCGGACGTGAAACGCGAGTATCGAGAAAGTTATTAGTAATATCGAGAGACACCACGAGGGAAAATTCAGTGTATTATGAGACGCGTTGTTTGGGCCACGCGAACGATGCGCCATCTTTGGTCGGGTGCATAACTGTCACGTGACTGTTGCAAACTTCAATCTGGTAGCCATTACCGTGCGTGTTCGAACTGAACGATCCGTCGATTCGAATCCTTTTACGTTGACACTCGTATCGCGATATATTTCCTCGTAACGATGAAATTTATTCGAATAGATGCTTCTTATACCTAGACTTAGTAAACATACTGTTTTGTAGGTGATGGTATATAAGGAAATTTCTAGGTTGTTCAGTTATTTCTTACTGATAATACGAAGGCAGTTTTCGTTAAAGTATTAAGTAATTAGACGTTTTGAGATCTGTTCGGATGGAAAACTCGAACGACAAAGAAACAAAACAACTATTCCCCCGAAGGGAACTTTCTCGGCGTTTGACAAAAGGCAAACCAGGGTGCGAATATAAAATTGAACGCGCAACGGACGGTCGCTCAAGGGTCAGAATTCCGGTGCGATTGATTTAAAAATGTCGTCCCGTGGGGCGTGCGATCCGTCACCATGGACCGATTCACACGGTGACCCCCCACCCTCCTCAGGTGCGGTATCGCGGCGCACTCGACGCGATTCGCGCCGAATAACAAAAGCTTTTCGGGGCCTTTAGAGCGTGGAATCTCGCGCGGTTCTCGACAGGCGGTCCGTATTGTCCGAAAAATGTAGAGCGCGGACGGAGGAAGCCGAAAGCGAAGCAATATAAATGTTAATGGCACCGGACGTGGGGCGAAAAAAATAATTTAAAAGGGAGAACGGAGGAACGAAGACGTTGCGCGTGTTTCAACGGCGAAACCGCGGGGAAAATGCATGGAAATGTCTGCCCTTGCGACTCTGTTATCCTACGCTTTCTATCTTCCTCCCATCAACAGCCTCCACGCGAGGCGGTAATAAAAGAAATAGATACTGTACTCGGGGTAGAATACATTAACCGCCCAAGGTCGCTTCTCTTAGCGCAAACCCCACTTTTTGGCTAGTTTGCCTTTCAAATGCACGCAAAATAATACTATTAACTTTCAAGACAGTCCATCCGAACTATACTTTTGTATAATGTCGAATCTACATCGAAATAAAACAATGACCACCGGATTATCTTTCGTAGTTTTCGTAACAAGACATCCCATCGCCGATAGCGCGTCAATAGGGACCCCTTCGGTGGCGGGGATGGCTACCGTTCAGTTAACCGAACATCGATGTACTCGAGCAAAAAGTAGAGCAAATCAGCCTTTATAGAAGCAGTGGTCTCGCGCGAGGCCATGTAACGGAACGCCGCAATAAATTTCGGCCACCGAAGCGACCATGGGCAACATTTTCGCCTGACTTGCGCGTCCCTGCCACAGAAAAAGAATCCTCGCCACCTCTTCTCCCTGGCCACCTCCCTCCCTCCCCCTCCTTCCTCGCCCCAGCCCCACTCTACCCTCTTTGTCCGTCTCCGAGCTTCCTCCCTTCGACTGACACTTACGATCTTTTGAGAGTCGCGTCCACCCCCGCACACCTTTTTCATTTGCATGCACCACGTGATTCATGCGCGTCGAGGCGGACGCTCAGTCTCGCCCCCTGGGGTGGAGGACACGATCCAAAAGTCCAGGGGCGTTCCGCGGTGAAAACCGCGATGTTCTACATCATCCTACCACCGTCCCTGCCCCCTTTCCCGTTATTTACGTTCCCGTGGCTCGCCTCTCGCGCCGAGATTCCGGATATTCCTTGAAGAATGCTGCAACGCCGATGCTCGGGAGGGTCGTGTACACGGGACTAGGAGCGCGAAAGTTACGATCAAAGCAGCCATGTGGATTTATTTCTGGCCCGAGAACATACGCGTGATGTGACCCGGCGATTCTTTGTCCCGTGTATTTTGCACTCGATCGCCCGTTTCGGCATTATTCTGCATGAAAGTCTAGTACCCGACTACAGTAATGATTCGTAAAATGAACGTCGCTCCGGGGTTATTCATCTTTCGTACAGCGGAGGCGAAATTCGATACCAGAACTTCGCGCTTCACTGGCTCCAAGGGGCATCCCCCCAGTTGAGTGGGATAGAATGTTCAGTTTACGAGTCACTGGTGTTCATTTTAAGAATCATTACCGTTTATGTCTTGAATTTCAGCTGCTAAACACTCAATGTACACTAAAATAAGTTAACTTTGATAATATGCCGCACTTTCTTGACATCAATCGATACTTGGGACTGTCAAATCTTTCAAGCTCAGGGGCACTCCAAAACGATTCAAAGAGCGTCGTAAATTCAGAGATTAGCCGAACCGGCGCAACTTCTTATCGAGTGTACCGGGATACTCATAAAAGAGGAAGGAACGATCGACTTTTAATCGAAACGTTTAAACGACCGTAAAAGTCCAAGCGCGCGTATACGTGCGTACGTGAATATCCCTTCCCCCCGTTCGAACGATAATACTAATGCACGAAATTTAACGCGACGAAGGGTAATTGAGCGGAAACATTTTCCGAGGGAATACTTCGGCAGTCGTTAACGTTCTGGCGGATTAGCCCTGGTCGATAATCTCGTAAAATGTGCCGTTCTAACCGTCGGGGCACCCTTCAACAGGTTTCACCCAATTGAAAATCCGAAATCTGACGATCCCGAAACGGGTTCCGCTCGCGGTTCCGTGCAACGCGACCTGGAATCTCCATGGGCGCATAATCCTCTGACAATGGCCCCTCTAAACGGAGATTTGTCCGCTGACAGCGGCGCCCTTATGCTCACGGATCGACATCCTTTGACTAAATCGACCGTGCCCCCCTCACGGTAGCCGTGAGACCTAAGTCTGATTTATATCAACGATTTCGGGCGAACTGCACCCCCCACCTCCCCGGAACTTCTTCGCCAGAGTGCTCTTTGCTATTAACGTTCCTAGGTCAGGTCTGGGTTAGGATCGCGAAACAGTTGCAAACATCTTGCTTCTCGAGATACCAGACTTTTCTGGGGCGGTCTTTTAACCGCAGCCACTTTATCGAGTACGAAAAGATAGCTCAGGATGAACGTAGACATTTAAAAAAAATTGTTTTCGAAAGTTCAAGACATATTTCGTGCATGGTGAACGGATCATTTCGATCGAACACACATACATTACCCTGGTAAAAGATTCGTGAAAACGGTATCCCTCGTATTTGAATAATTTTTGATATTAGTTGTCATCGTTCCGATACGCAATGTAGTCGTCTTTATAGCCTCCCCCGGGGATTAATTACCGTCGGAATTATTCAGGACGATCGAACAAATGAATTTGGTATTGCCGAGGCATCATAAGCGACCGCGTGGCCGATGAAACGGCCAGATAAAAAGGGGGACCACCGGGCTGCCGGAGCGATCGGTCGGAATTTTAAAACGTGTCCGTGCATAAAAAGACACGTGTAAACCGGCGGGAATAAAATATTCCAGAAAATTCGGAAATAATCGCTGCCCCGATGCGCGGTCACGTGCCGCGCGTCCGCCCGCTGCTGTTTCTAATTAATTCTGAACGTCGGCCTGTAAAAACGCACCATGGCCGCGAAAAACGGAACGGATGCGTCCGTGAAAGAGCAGCCGGGCTCAGGACACGCGCAGCAGGAGTTCATTATACTGGAATCCGAAAAAGGAAGGACGAGGGACAGAAAAGAAAGGGGGGATGGACGTACGTGAAGAAATGCAGCGACTTCTTTCGGGACCGATTCTTTGTTTGACCGGTCGCTTGTCACGCGTCGAGGAAACCCATTAATTTCCGCGTAAAAACAGACCCCTTAAATTAAATTGGGGAATCCGCACGGACGATCCGTCTCGTCGAGAACAAGACGAACGAGAGACGCGCGAAAGAGATCGCCATTAAATATTACGAGTTAATGGAGAAGCGGATAATCGACTCTCCGTTTATACGACTCCAAACACGAGAAAAACGAATCGCTGCGAATGCTTGTTTTGGGCAATCCTGAAAGTACAGTAATGATTCTTAAAATGAACGTGATTCGTAAATTGATCGTTTCTTCGTTGCGTATAAATATCAGCTGGTGTCGCATTTCACCTCCGTTGTACGAAAGATGATCCGATCTTGGGGCGATGTTCATTTTACGAATCATTACTGTAGGTTCAGAGAAAACTTAATGATTTCTGAGAACATATCTTCTAGTTTTGGCTACCCTTCTAATGATGTCATAGTGTACCTTCCTGTCGTATGGTCTTTTGGTGTTCCACTGTTGTCCTAAGCTACAAACGTGTTTTAGAGCAATCCTCGTTAACGCAAGTAGGTGCGACGAAGATGACTAGGTGATTGTGATCTAACAATGGTAGAATAAGAACCTAACCACAGACTCTAGAGCCTAGACTAAGAGCTAGATCCAACTCAGATTCTAGTCTAAAACTTTGACATAACCCTAACTCTAGCTTCCGAGAATGAGCTGAAGCATCTAGCTTCGTTAGGGAGTCAAACGTCGCATTGTTACTGCCGCGTGACCTACATTTGTCTACTCGAGTTACCAATATTCGCGTCACGGATGCTGATCAACCAGACAATTAAAAAATTATCGATGACTACTAGAGTCCATAACGATTTCCAACGATTCAAGCCCCTTGAATTAAGGAAAGGTTTCGAGTCGGACGATACATCTCGTCGCGAATGCAGAGGCCAGCAATTAAATATTACGAGACAATGGAGCGTGCTCGGTTGAACGCGTGGCAAAATGGTCGATCGATTCCGGGGGACAAAAAGAAAGAGCCCGACGATCATTTGTCAGCGAGAGACTCCGATGGCGGTACAATATCCCCAGAGAAATTCGAGGACTTTTAAATCCTAGTAACGTGAAAAAATGCAGCCAACCCTCGCCCCCGTCCGATAATTCTTTGTTTGACCTGCGCACTCTTGCGTCGTGAAAAACCATTAATTTCACCATCAGAATGGACCGGACAGACCTCAGGTAGGAAATCGTGCCGGCCAGACATATCGACACCCTTCCCTGAATTCCGATGGAGGCTCCACAACCGTCTAATGGAAGTTTCGCCGGGGCTCGATGAAAGTGCACTCGTAGGTATGCTCCAAACAGACAACAATAAAAGAAAACTGACGGAAATGCTCGGCGAAGAGTACAGGGATCGGCAAAACACTTGCTGCCGTCGAGCCACCGGAGAGGTTTCTTCCAGAAAAACGCGTCGACGACGAGATTTCGCTCGATCCTTTTCCACGGAAAAAGATGATGCGTAACTTCGTCCCGAATATCCCCGTGTCATAGGGAAACAGTGACAGATCAAGTTTGCGATTCGATGACATTTTTTCATTCCTCGTTCAAGTAACGAAATAGAACATACTACTTGAATAGAAGAGCAAATAAAAGGGTTGACGTATCCCTTAAAGTAAACAAGTGGCACGGATCGATTGCGTCTAAATCGTTAGGCAACTCTAATGAACATTTGTGCAAAGTTTTGTGTGTTTTATAATATGTATAATAATTACGTTCGATCGCAATTGTCTCAGACACGAAGAGAAACTTTTCGATGATACTGTACAACCACCTAGTAGTTTCGACGATACTAATTACAATACATCTCGATCAATCCGCGCTATATAATCGGCCGTAATTGTTGTTTGAGTGGTGATTAATTGTCCAGTGCCTGTGCGTGCGCTGAGAGGCGCGTTACGCACGACAGCTCGCCGTGTTATTATAAATAATAATGCTAATCATCCTTTAGACATTCCGTTTATCATAGACTTAATTATAGATCGGTGGATTAATTACAGCGTTGAGAGCCCGTGACAGGCGAAGACTCGACCATTACGGCACGCCAGGGCCATCTCTTCGAGCATTTAGAACAGTTTAAGCATCTTTTTAGCGCCCGGTAAAATTAACATAGGCGGTTCTCGTCCATCGAGCAGCTTTGTCGCGTTCGTTCAATTTGCACGAGCAATCCGCAGTACGGAAAACGAGGACGCGTTTATGAGAGCTGTTACGCTTCGACCGTTACCCATTCTTTGCATTAATAGACCTATTTGCGTTTGTTTAGATTGGGACGACAGGAAAACGACGCGCTTCCAGATCCAGATAAACACGATTCCTGTTTAGCAAAATAGCGGCTAATTTGTTTGCCGTTGAAATTACTGTGCAACAAGGTCGATCGCATGCAAAAGTAAACGATGCACAAATTACTGATTCGTTTCTGAATATCATCTACCAGAGGCAAGCAGAACTCTTGTCTAGATAATTAGATTTCTATCTTTTATTCGAATAAAATACTGAGTACCGAATACCGAATACCGAATACCGAATACCGAATACCGAATGCCAAATACTAAGTAGTATGTACCAAATACCAAGTATCGATGATCAAATACAAAGTATTTGGTGCTGAATACCGCGTAGCACGTATCGAATACAGAGTACTCGGTGCTGAATACCGTGTAGCACGTATCGAGTACAGAGTACCCGGTACAAAATACCGTACGTCAAGCGTCGAATACCGAATATCAAAAGGCGAATTGAAACTAAATACCGTGAATAACTCTGGATACAAGCTGCGGGGTAGCCGATACGTTAGAGGAATGCTGGTGCAGCGAGAAATAACGGAAAATTCTTCCGCGAAGAATCGAAGGTAAAGCAACACGGACGTTCGACGCGATTAGAGGTATCCTTCGCAAACTTCGTGCAGCATACGTGCGAGGAATTCGAACACTGCAGGCACGGGGATGCGTGCCAGGTCCAGAGACAGCGGGGTTTCGCGGCTACGTACACCTAAACGAAGCTACGTGAGACTCGCTCGAAGGCGGCGTAAAATATTTGCGGTTAGCCGAGCGTTTCCCCGGTTCTGCGGCAGCAAAATGCAGCAACTACCGTCCGACGGGCTACCATATACCATGCCCACCCCGAGTATTATACACGACCGTGGAAAATAACTACGAGATGAAAACCGCTGAAGTACTCCGAAGCCACCGCCAACGATGTCGAGGCTAATTTCTCGATCAACAGCCGTTCGAACAACAAAACCAACTACATAGTTTCATAATGATAGTATAAATGTTTCATACTTGGTACGCAACGTTCGATGCTAACGATTTCCTATTCGATAATCTACTATCCAGCACTCGGTATTCGATATCCGTTAATTGGTATTGGACATATTGTATACTAAGTATGGTAATCTGTACCTAGTGTACAGTACCGAAGATTCGTAATTTAATAGTCCCTATCTGCCACGTGGTATTTGGTAAACGGTACTCGGTATCTATTCGGTATTCCACGTGTGATACTCGGTATTCAATACTGATGGTACTGGCTGTTCAGTGTTTGATATTGGGCACACGGTACTCGACATGTGGTACTTGGTACTATTCGGTATTTGGAGAGACCTAACTGGGTTCCTATACCCCTAGAAGTGTCAATTAGGGGATGTTCCATAAAGGTTCAGTATCCACTGCTTGGTAGCGTACATTTATCCAACAACTCCGACGCACCGTACGAAACGTGACGCCGAAAACAGCAACATAAAACGCGCGCGGAGGGCCATTTTGCCAGCTTACGCGACTACACCGACCCTGGCTGACGCGCAGCAGTTTCACGCCGCGCGAGCAACTATGCGGGCTACCACATTGCACTCGAGGAATCCGAATGGAGGGCTGCGTGTGTTCCTCGATTTCACGCGTCGGCAGGCATGGGACATCGCGACGAAAAAATTTAATTACAATTCGAGGGTCCAAGAGCAACGCGACGCTGCGGTGTCGCGAAACCGTGGCGCCTCTCCTTTCAGCAGTCTTTCATTCCAGGGATAATCGACCAGGCCAACGCGTCTCCCGTTGCCCCTTTGAGCGCGGCAAATCGGATTAATTTGGATCATTAGCTTGCTTATCGCCTGATGAATTTTATTAAGCCCTCGCAAGAAGAATCTCGAAGGAGCGCGAGTCGGTTCTCAAAGAAAGGAAGGCAATTTCAGGGCACCGAGGCGAGTCGCCCGGGCGAGTTCGAGTTAATGTTTCGAGCAACTTTTCAAGGGGTTCGTTCCACGGGTGCTCCTTGGAAAAATCGAGTTACACAGGCTCGCGAGCTATCGATCGCCGGGTTCTCCTGTCCTCCACGTGGCACACGCTGGATATTTACGGTCGCTGAAAAACGCGTCGACCATATTTCTCAGTGAGGCGTAGGCCAAATGTTAGGCGACGCCGAACGTTACTTGGGAAAACACGGGGCTTCCTCGAACACTCACGCAACCCCGGCCACGATTGTTTTCCTTGCCGCGTGTTGTTTGCGCAGCTTAATCGAAAAATCATAAGCGCCCTCCACGGATTACTATTGCAGACTATTACCCGAAAGGGTTCGCGCTACTGGAAAAACATATAATCGATCTTCTGTTTGTTCGTAGACTCGAGTGTATCGCAAGAAAAACCGATCGCTACAAATGCTTATTTGAACAACCCTGATTGACGCAAGAAGCTAAACGGCACGATATGGGCTCATTGGATGACCAGGTGTTTCTGATCCGGCTATAAATCATCGCCCAAACGGTTAATAAACCGGGTACGTTCTACGCGAGGATAAATTAATGGCCGACGGATCGAAATATTCCGAATGCGACTGTAATTTCGCGCCGTCGTTTCTCGAGAAACCGTCGTAGCCGGCGAAGTCGCTCTGAAGTTGTAACGTCGGTACGCAAAAACGAAAACGACCCGTATTAGTTGGCAGCTGGATCGTTCCGAAACGAAAGTTCGAACGCCACGTACCACTCGTCAAACTTCCCCAGCGCGGCAAACGTCGTTAAAAAGTGAGATCGAGGATTTCCGCGATACGCGGCCGGAGTTATTGCAACAGCTTCTGAGAGCCGGATGGCTTCGTTAAAACTAGCCACTTGCGGGTCGCATCGCACACGGAGAAGCACGCGCGCGAACCATAGCAACCCCTGGAGATTCGCTGGAAACTCTGATGGCCCGTGTCACTACCAATCGATGTACCTACACTCGTGTATAACACGAGACTGTTTAGCTGTCCGCAGACCGCAGATTTAGATGGGGTTACGAAGAGGGAAATCTGGCCGCTCGAGTCCCTAATTATCTTGACATCGGGTTGCTACGGCCAAACAGGTAGGACAGTGATTCTCAACGGGCCTGCAAACTTTGAACAGGATTACCCTGGAGGAAGAATCTCCCCAGTTTGTAAATCCTGCTTACGCTCAATATTATATCAATAGAAAATTCGAAATCCCTATATCGATTGCTATTGCACCGATCTAAACGCGATTCTAATTGCTCTTTTCTCTGTGTGTTTGTGATGTCCTTACAACTCCCATTTGTGTTCAGTTGCTCTTCGTGTGTCGAGCGGAAAGTATAGGCTATTTAATTCCCAGAAATATCAAACCAAAATCACGATTTTGATCTCAAACTAAAACTAATAACGGCAATGCATTGCGTAAACGTAAACAGCGGAGGGGTTAACGACCCTATTAGTCGAATTCGATGCGAAAATCGTCGCTCGAAAGCGATGATTATTATCTGGTCGAACGCGATCAAAACAAAAGCGACGGGGAGCGAGGATAACGCCTCGATCTCCACTAAAACAAACGAGTATAGGGACACGCGAGAAAAGAACCATTTCGAACGGAAATTACGTATTCCATGTGTCGAGCTTTTTGCGTTTCTTTCGCGACAGTGTTTTCGTGCCAGCGCGTCGGCAATAATGTATTTCGAGGATTTAATTATTCGCGGTATCCCTTCGCCTGCCGACGGCATATTAATCGTATGCTAATCGATCGTCATTAATGGTCCCCGTTACAGCGGGTTTACCGCGGCGCAACCTCGATCGCCGCGAAGGAAAACAAGAAAAGGAATCTCCCCCCAACCCCCCAACCCGCACCCTGCTCGTTTGATAAATTATTTTACTCGTCCGTGATCTTTTATCGGGGATGCAACGCGTCGCGAGTGAAATTCTCGCGCATCGATATTCTCCTTCTAATTTATGGCCGTCGAATGACGGGAATAATTACTCGTTCCCGCTGTGGGAGTAAGGGAGATCACCGAGAAAGAGAGAGAGTGGGACTGAAATGTTCAAGAATAAGGTTTCGTGGAATGTCTGTGGAGGAACGACTGAATCGTGAGAGTCTTTAAGCACGATACTTAATCTACGGTGCGGTTTTCAAGGAGTTTGTTTAAATTAAAGACTGAATATCAGGAAATTAACGATTAAATTATAAATTAAAAAATGACCCAACGTAGGCGGTTCTACGTTAACAAATACATCGAAAACGTGGAATACATTTTTCTCGTAGGGCGCTTCGTTTTCAAGGAAATCCGTCTTGAAAGTCCGTCAACCGCACACGTGCTCCAAACAGTTTCAAGTGTAATTTTCACTAAAACTAAGCTTCCTACGGACAAATTCTATTGCACGTTTTCGATGCAGTTTTACGAGTAGATTAAGATATGGTCGTAAATATCTTCGATAAGGAGCTCTTAAATCGGACCTGCACGCAGAGGAACGCGGCTCAACTTCCGCGTTCAATGATTTTACAACACCATGGGGCTGAAGTATTTTCGAGTCGCAAATTATGGACATTCGCGCGACGTAATACTGTCCATCGCGATATCATCGATAAAACGCGGAACGACGGCGGCCTTCGAGGACGCGATATCCTTGACGTTTTATTCCTGCGACCGTTGTAACGCGTTTTATTGTCGCCCGTTGCGTTTTTATTGCACCCCTTCAATCCCCGCCACTCGAGGAAATGCAAAACTATTAAACCGGCGTTCCTCCGGCCGTCCCACCGCGAAGAAATATGTGAGCGAGCGACCGAGTGCTTAACGACCGACGTTCAATTCTCTTTCTACGCATCGACATTCGACTGAAAGCAATTTCATTTAAATTACACTTCTTGTCGCGGTTCGATTCGTTCGAGAGAGCGGCCGCGCACGGGCCACGAGTTTATCGGGCCGCGAAGCTTGGATCCAATTGTGTTTCATCCACCTTGCAAAAACGGTTGCTCGTCGTCGCGGGAAATGAGACGCGTAATAACGCGACAGTCGCGCGACTCACCTATCTCTTTCAACAGATATGGTTATGAAACACTATGCTTGCGTTAATGTCAGGTCGAATCGCCGGAAGTAGCGATTTTCTCAATAATTACAGTCCAAATCGAGAGTCGATCCGAATGAAGATCAACGATAAGACGACCGGAGTATTATAGATTAAATTATAGAGTAATTCCCGTTTTCAAGCGACAATTTTTACCCTCGAATCAAGAACTGCAATCTCCCCCACTGTCGACGTTCATTCAGCAAACCACCGACTCGCGTGAGCTTATTTGGTCCCCTTATTGCGAAGCAGTTGAACGCTTGACTATGATGATTCTTGAAATGAACCCCAGACGTGATTCGTAAATTGAACATTTGATGTCGAATTTCGTCTCCGCTGTACGAAAGATGAACATGCCGATCCCGGAACGATGTTCATTTTATGAATCATTACTGTAAATGTTCCCCGTTCAATAGTTGCCCTGGATTTACCGGGCTAACCTAGCAATTCTTACCTTAGGAGAGGTCAGTAGCAGTTATAATACTTAAAAAAACTAGGTTCCTGGTGAAGAAAGAAAAGAACTGAAAATGGGCTTACAGTTTTTCGGCGAGGAGCAAAGTGGCCAGGTTCCCAGGTATCTGCGTGAGCCCACGATGAGAGCAGTCGACTTCTTGACCGGTACACGTGCACAACCAAGGGCATCTAACACTGTTCATGTCCTCCATCGTCCCCCCTAAACTGCCAAGACCGAAGTTACTGAGGGCGGTACCGTGAGAGGCGCCACCGCCCAGCACGGACAGGACCAGCAAAAGTCCCCAGGCGCAGACCACGGAACCGCAGCTGACACCTAGCAAACGCAGCGACCAGGCCGGCGTCATGGCACGTGTCATCGCCAAGACCTTCCGATTAATGTCCTTCACAGCACGATTGGGCCCCTCGAGGATTTTAGCAATGCTCCCGGCACGGCTCTTCGGCAGAATATTGTTTGGATCGTAGAGGCTGAAGCAAGCCGCCTCGGTGCTGGTTATCCGACCGACGTTGATGCCCGGGTAGACGCAATTGGGCGCCGGCTCAAGGAACGAGGATATCTCGAGCCCCTCAGCGGGTGGGCAACCGAGGATCCTTACCGGCTCGAGGATCGGGTCCTGTTCCAAACGTATGACTGAGCACTCGAGCTCATTCGCCGTCAAATCCCTCGAATTCTGATTCTGTCTTTCCGTGGCTTTACCTCGCGACCTGTCCCGCCTTCGACCATGAACCCGGCACGATCGATTGGAATTCCTTCGCGTGCCCTCCGCTTGATGCCTTGAAACGGCAGCCGGCTGCACTCTCTGTCTATGCGCCGGGCAGTGTCCTCTTCGTTCGATCGTCTCGACGCTATCGGGCAACGTCTTCCTCGGCCGTTTCGAACGGACCTCCGAGCTGTCTATCAACTGCAGATCCAACGCGGCGCTGGCTACCTCCTGGTGACGCCACTGGTGGACCAACGCTGGCGTCTCGTTCAACGTTACGTTGCACGCGATCCTCCCTTTGCAACCCTTCGATTCCCTGACGCTCGATTCGTCCACCGTGAGGACCTGTCCAGCATCCGCCTCCGCGAGACCTGGACCACACGCGGTGCCGAGGTCCTCCCTCGACGATTCGATCCTCCCGCCGTTCCCCTCCGCCTCGGTCTTAGTAACGGATACTGAGGATGGTCGCTCGTAACCTAGACCATCCAGCTGGCCCTTTCGGGGGCCGTGCGCGTGGCCCCCCTCTCCTTCCAGAAACCCCTCCGACGAGCTGTTGTACACCACTAACGGCACCACCCGTTCCTGCGCATCCTGGCCGACCGCTCTCACTGACTTTATCTTGACGCTGGTCTCTGCCCTAGTATCTGCCGTACCCGATCGGGTACGTGATCCTCGCCGTGGAACGGGCGTCCACGAACGATACACCGAAACTCATTTACCAATACTCAAATATGCTGGATCTCACCCGCGTTTCCTCTACCAGAGCATCAAACTTCCTAGGAGGCGATCGGTTTTCCTTCGTTGGGTTATGCAGTTACACGGGCATTATAGGCGACAAGTCCGTCGATTTGCCTGCCGGTTGATCCACTAACTTGACGCGGCACTGATGCATCACCTGGAAAGAGGAAAACGGTCGCGTTAGCGGATACAATTTATCGTAGGAACATTATTTTCAATAATTTTATTCCGTGTTGTTCGACTAACGAGCGGCTCGTCGCGCACGGCTCTCGGCGGATATTTAGGCGCGCGATGTGTCACGGAAGTTGTTCGAAGCAAGGTACAGGCCTCGCCGCAATAAAGCCGCAATTCAGTGAGCTGGATGGGTGTCTTCCGCGCGCGCATAATATACGTTCCCCATCGGCGGAAGTTGAATGCGTTCTAGATAGAGCGCGCCACTGTCGCTCGCAAGGAAACGACGACGGCCGCGATACAACGGCAGACAATTTTTTTCCGCCCTCGTGCCCGTACGCGACACAGAAAAATACATCTTCCGGGGTGTAAGCAGATGCGCCAAGACGAGCTCGCGTCTCGGACGAGAAGTAGCGGAGAGAAGAAGAAGAAGCCGAGAACCGAATGGCGCAGCCAGTTACAAAGAGAGGAACTCGGCCGCTGCAATATCGGAAGTACGAGAAAAATATGCTTTCGAAGCACAATCAAGGACTCGAACGCATTCCATGCACAGCCGTTCGAGTTGCGAGGCATATTGGAATTTTCCCCCGACATTTTCTTTCTTTGCGCGCACACGTACACGCGCGCACACCGGTCTCCCTCTATCTGCCACCCCGTTTTCCTTCTTTTCTACTTGTCTGCCCAGGGAACGTGCCTCGAACGAACGTACGTGATGTCTCATATACATGTTGCTACCTCGTAAGTGCCCCCGGATACGTTTCCACGATTTATCACTACCTGGGAACACCTGGAAATAGAATGTCTGCCGCGTCCACTGCGCGAAATAATACGTGCCACCGGCTCTACGAACTAAATCTCCGGCCTCGAATTTCAATTTTTACCAAAGTAATCGAGGAAGGGTACTATTATTCCGACGTCTCGTCTAGACTCTAGCTTAAATACAGAGTGCTTCGAAAAATAAGGAATGCGAGAACTTGCGAGAGAGGCGAAGGGTTGAGTGTCCCTCTGGCGGCGAATGCGGGAACTCACGGGGTTCTTCGCTTCGGAATGTTCCATCCTCAATTTCTTTGTTTCTTTCTGTTCTCTTTCTCCGTATCGGAAACATTCCGCGCAAGGTACAATTTTTCCATTATCGCGAGAGAAGGCGTCCTTAAAGGACATCGTGGGCGAGAGGAGATCCGTTAATAGGAAGCGCGACAAAGCGCGGCAGAATATGAAAGAAGCCCGTGTCGTCGCGGCGGCGACTAGCGTCGGGCATTGAAATTCGTCGAAAATCTAATATTCCCTTCGAGAGGCGGGACAGGGATCGATAATTCGATTAGCAGTAGTCGACACCGAGGACAGTTAGGCGGGACGCTTCCTCTGTAGACACTCTCGCCACGCTCGAGTACGGTTAAAGTAGCTGGCCCTCGATAGGACAGTGTGGGGAGGGTGGACGGAGAGGGGGTGGTGTACACCACGCACGTATAATATTCTCGAGCACTCTCCTACAGATAATGTCGAGGCCTGGCCTGCCTCTGATGTCGAAGTTAAGACGCAGGGAGGTGAACCCTGTTCGAATACGACGCGAGAGCCAGATCGACGAGGACTCCTTGTTCTCCTCTCTCTCTTACTCTGTTACACGGGTGCTCAGCATTAATTAATAACGTTAGCGCGTATTAATTGACGCAAAGTAGCGTCGGTCGATGTTCGAAACTTTTTCCTTTGCCTCGTCGCTTCAACCCTTTCCCAATACGTCACGCATAAAGCGTGAACAAGATGACAGAGGCGAAAAGGGTGTGGGGGGGAGGGAGAAGGGCGAAAAATCGATCGTTTCTCTCTCTTCGGCCCTTCGCTGGCCAAGTGTAACGCGCCTGTGCGTGCACTTGATGTAATTAGGAAAATTATACGTTAGAATAAATTGCGTTCGCCGTACCCCTTAGAGGAAACGTATATTCGCAACCTGAAAGAGGTAGGTAGGGGGTTCGACGAGAGATATTGGATAGAGGCTAAGTCTCGTCTTTCGTCGACTCGCGTGTCAGCGGAATAATTGGTAGGGCAAATATTTGACTTCTCCGGTCCATTGATTGACACTTCAACGCCCCCTCCCCCTCGCCCTTCGGTATCCCCGCGTCGACTATAATCACGTGATTCCGTGCACGATTCGACGAGTTTGTTTCCCTTTCTTTTTAACAGACTGGCCTGGTCGGTGTTTGGAAAGTGTATTAATGCTTTTAAAATTCCTAGTGCAAACAATAGTTCGTCCGATGCATCTCCCCCGCCCCCCCGTTCCTCGTGAAAAAGGGCAGAAGGGACAATATTGACAGAGATCCCGGGACGCCGCGACCCCCTGCAACGCTGCGATTCGGATCCACCGTCCGCCTTTAAGGCGGTGCAAAACGAGAAGCGGGACATATGCTGCAGCTTTTAATGAAATTGACTGGGCAAACTCGCGACGCGTTCTGTCGCATCGTATCCGCCACGGCGGCGCTGGTGTTCCTTAAATGCAGCTTGAGGTAAACGACCATTCTGCCGAGCAATCGTTGGTCCGTAAATGCGGGAAACGTGCAAATTAATATCGGGCCTGGATATCTTCGAAACACGTACGCCATAAGAGACCTGCCCATGTATCGACTAAATTATATTTCCCGTGGATGCTACAAAGTGTATTCGACGTGCAGGCGGAGTGTGTGACGTGCAAAGAAGAAGCGGGGAATCCCTTTGAGCCGACGATGGAAGGGAGCGGGAAAATCAGACGGCTCCGGGATAGCCAATACAAGTCCCGACCCCGGAATATTGCGTTCTTATTGTAATATATTTGTAAGCCACTTCGACAGACAATTTCATCCGTGGCGTATGTGTAGGCAGGTGGATGCACGAAGATTCCTTCGAGGGTATATCATTATATCGCGTCGGAGGGACGGTCGATTATTTGTTCAAAGCTCTACGAAACAAAGGGCAAAGGACGCGGGTTCGTAGAAACGAAAGTTCCACTATTCTGCATTTTGTCTCGCTTCTGCTTTATTCCCTTTGTGCCATAGTTTGTAACTACGAAACGTTTCGTTCCTTGCTTCTCGCTCTTCAAAACAGTGGTTCTCAAACTTTCTCGCGACCGCCCTTTGTTCCACAGACACCAACGACGGAAGTACGAAACGCTCCAATTCCTCGTTTCGGATTGTTAAATTTATAAACCAGTGGTTCTCAAACAGATTATCAAGAAGCTCTCAACATCATCGAACCAAATGTACAGACTCTAAACCATATTGAAAAATGAAATAAATTTATTCGAAAAAATTGGGTTCCTCTCATTTTGCGTTCAAATAAAATAAAATAAAAATCCAGTGGTAGATTATTGGTCTTATCGAGCATTAAGTACGTATAATGAGAATAAAATAACATGGTGGTGGTTCGCGGAACGCGCATTTTTCGTATTCGAAACGCCGCGCGCGAAGATTCAGCATTTAATTTAAAGGGGATAATGGAAAAGGGGTAGCGCCACCGCGAACATCCCCCTATCCGAAATACAAGCCAGTAACGGCGGAAAACATAACACCGGGTCTGGCACGCGCGGTTTCCCATCTCCTCCAGCCCCACCCCCTCCTCCCTACCCCCAACCACCCCCGACCAACTTTTCCTGTAACACGGTTTTTCTCCGGCGGGGCTTCCAAGTGAACGAGACACACGGAACCGATGATTTTTCGTGAAAAAACCCTACGGGGCCACAGTTTGCTTTGGAGGCGGAGATGTTTGGTTAACATGTGTGCCTAATGGCCCGTGCGAAATGGATTTTTAAGGTCCCCGTTTTGAGACGGGACGATCGTACAGAGAGAGAGAGTCGGGAACCGATCGAAAATCGATGCTGCAAGCCGAGAACGGTGAAACCACGACGAGCCGGTGATCGAAAGTCGATGGAAACGACGAAACTGTTATCCCAGACCCACGATGGACACATAATGAACGTTCGATATACCAGACCAGAATGGAGGGACGCGAATATTATTGACGAGCGTCCAGCGACAAGCCTCGTTGGACATTTTCGAATCCTCTATTCGCGTTTTATGGGCGCAATTAATTCATCCACCCGCCTCGTGTTAATAAGTCGCGTCGTTTTGAATTCTCGACCATTTTTTGAAACGTTTATCTAGCGATAACACTCGAACCACTCTAGCCCAAGAAAAAGATGGGGAAAACGCGAGAGAGGCCAGTTTCGCCCTCGATCGGAGGATTAAACGGAATACAGCCTCGTCTCCGTGAATCGTATCGAAACTGGCGCACAAATGAAACAACCCTAACGCCCGCTCAAAGCAACACCGGCCGAGTATATACCTTTTTATAGGTTTTACAGATCTCTCGACATGAAAGTAAGAAGGGAGATCCCCCTACGATATTAGGTTTCCCAGTGCGGTTTTCAACCACCCACTCGATCGGTTGATCGGTCGACTTTACCCCGGGGAAATCACACTAGATACGAATTGGACCTCCACCCTCTGCGGGTTCCCTCTCTTTTTCACCTTTCGACGTGCTTAAGAGGAAGTCCAAGAGAAGGGAGAGAGACTGGAACACGCCAAGACCCTCAGCGACATGGAGACGGTGTATTAATCGGGGGAGGATCTTCTTTCGTTCCTCCCAGAGTCCAGCCGTAGCTACCCTCGAGACCGCCACGGACGGGAAAGGATTATCCGAGAAGCGGTATTTTTCGAACGTTGTATCGACACTTAGGTGATTGCTGCGAATCAATACGACCCCACGAATGACGACAAATGAGAAAACCCATCCTCCAGATTCCTACCCTTCTTGAGAAGGATCATCGTCTTGATTCAGAGCATCTCGGATGTTTCTTCCTCGGGTATAATTTGTCGAAGGATACACCACTGGTCATAGTTATTTACCCACCAGGACCTCGTTTCTTCTTCAAACTACATGACAGGCTTTCGTTCCAGATGGAGACAACCACTGTTCGCAATTCGTGTGTGAATTTAAATGATTCAAGGAGATATTACACTGTGAAAAATATCTACGAATTTGTTCGAAGTAAACTATTAATATACTGAGGGTTTCAGTCAGTCTGCAGATTTGAAATGAGAATAGATTCTTAACCCCTTGAAGATTGTTACAATGGTGGTCGAAATATTCGATATCGGGTTCGGGTCGAGTCGGGTCGGAACCCGAAAGTTTGCGGTATTCGGTACCCTGATTCGAGACTCGGAAACCCGACGACCCCTATTAATAATGGCGTCGCGTCGGGGCCGCTGAAAGTATCACTTTTCGAGTCGATTAAAAGCATCCAAGGCCGTCGAGGAGCAGCGGAGAATATTACACGGGACTTCGAATAAATTACAACTTGGCGACGCGTACCCGGGCGAGTGGGAGGGGGGGATGGGTAAGAGGAGAACGGGAAAATCAAGCGAGCAAAATGGAAGAATTAACCGCGGCGAACCTGCCCCGTCTTCCCCGGGTTCCGGCGTTTATCCCGGAGCCGCGCGTTAATAAATTAAACGTATTCATTTTTCTCCGGGCGGGCCGATAATTTGAATCGATTAACGTTTGGCCGAGCATTCAATTAGGCGGCGCGGGGGAACGGGCTAAAAACCTGCAAAAATCCAGCCGCCATGCGATACCGATACAAGATACCGAGACCTGTATTACCAGACGTACTCCCAGCGAACCGCTACCGAACAGTACAGCAGCCACCTGCGGCTAACTATCCGCGTATATATATTATCGTATATTAGATTACGAGTCACCTACAGGCGGATCTATAAATTTCCTCGCACGATAGTGCATTGATTAGCGAGTACACGCACATTGCGTGCTTGGACCTGCGTCAAACGCGAGGGGATGCCGAAGAAATCTGGTCCTCGGGCTCGTTGGGGCTCTGATCACCGGGACACTGCGCCATTCGTCTTGACTGCATGTTGCGCATTATCTCACGCAACGTCTACGATTCCTGAGAACTGTAGCCTCGGAAACGGTAGCGAGTTTCGTACCCGTTCCGCAGATCGAACGGTCCCGGTGCCTTCTCGGTTCTTCTTCCTGGTACGGTGTTATTCGCCCGTTAATTAACACGTTCCCCTATAGACAACGATTCAGTTTTGCTTCTTCCTCACCTTGGTTCGACCAGAACACGATCACATATTCGTTATAATAATTATTCTCCGATAAATCCACGCTGCAAATTGCTCGACTTAAGACATTCGCGGTTTCTTTCACTGTGGTGGAGCAATGCTTTCCGTATTCGGTTATGAAGAAGGCACACGATCTATCGATGGTGTTCTTAAAGTCTTGACTACCCACGTTCTTGCAATTACAATTATCCGACTACTAAGTATACGTCGGTTCTACTTTTTCTGTTGCCTTGATCGGACGTTGAGTTTTTTGTTCATCCTTCCGAGTCATTTACATGCTGCCTCATCATTAATACATTGCGTCCTGCCGATCACAATTTCTAATTGACCACCTGCCTAACTAAGCAGTTAGGAGAACGAAGTGGTAGTCCACATGATCCTATTAATGACGTTCAGATGTGTGCATATTCTGATGACTTTTCTTATCGCACCAAACCCGACCCGTGACTCGAGTACCCACCCATAAAACACGAATATCTTTAAAACTCCTTGCCAGGAGTTGTAATTTAGATGGACCACCCTATGCATTCCAAAGTTCTAGGGTCTTCTCTCAAGATGTCTCGCGGAATGATGGATATATCACTCGGGCAACGCACACTGCGAAGTCCTCGCGAAGAACCAGAAAACTCACAAGTTCGGAGGGCTATTAAATCTCGCCTGGTAGCAAAAAGTCCTTCCGAATTCTATTTGTCTTTCCCAGCCCTCTCTGCGTAGGAGGGGAAGTCCGGCCACTTCCGTCGGTTTTCTGAGCCCGTCTCCAAGTTCCGGCGACCAAACGCTAATCGGTCTAGACTCCCACTCTACCGACCCTGCCACCCTTCCTGTCCTACGAAATCCTCATTTCCCTCGCCGGATCTTTCCACGCGCTTCGAAGGGACACTTTTCTTGCCCCTCGAGCCGAAACGTCCACGGGACGCATCCACGATTGGTCCTCTGGATAGATGGAACCGCCAAACTTCCGTTATCCGGAAACTCTGATATCGAGAGCGAAGTGGAACCGACCATTCACTTTGGCAATCTCTGCTCTGGTAATTCGCAGAAACATTAGACCTCGTCTACGACGAACGTTACTCGACTTCAAAAACTAGGATGAGGTAGCGAAAAACGAACTCGCAACCGCCATTCTTCGACTCACGTAACTTCAGAAATTAATTTTAGTATTAAGATGAGTCGGTGCAACGTACAACAGCCTTGGAAGTCATCGTCGGTACGACCTAGGACCTCGAATCGTCTGTACTAATAAATCCTTCGATGGGACTGAGCGTTCGGTACATGGCAACGCCAAGTCATTAACTCCGCGCCACGTCCCAGAGCCAGAACTGAGCGTCCAAGCAACTCCAATACTGCTACCAGACACGAACTCGTAAGAAAAGGCGCTAAAATTTATGACCCTTCTGTTCTACAGCTTCAGGAATGCGCCGACGATCATTGGAGCACATAAGTATGTCAATTGAACGAACGAGGGCAAGTGGGAGTCACTGTACCAATGAAGGTACGTGAAAATCGACGGTCAAGGTTCGACCACATTATAATATCAATGAGCGCAAGAACGCGGGCGTCGTAAATCGACGAAATCATGAGTCGACCGTTACGGTCCTCGACACGATCGAGATTAATAACGATTCCTAGGTATCGAGCACTATGAACTCCCGTGGATCAGAAATAGAAGTTCCTATTGATATCGAAAGGTCGTCAAACTTTTTCCATTTATCGTGCGAGCGATAGGGCGCGAATGGTGATTTAATGCTCGCGACCATGTCCGAGCACGGTGTCATCGTGGCTCAATATTGACACTATGCCGCCTTATCACACGTGCGCGCCATTCGTTGCACCGGCGCGGCGCATCGGTCCACCAGCGCACACTCGGAACGGGAATCTATTCTCGCGCTACGAACACGCCGCCACTCGACGGACAGAGAAAAGGGTCGAAGGAAAAAGCGCAGACTGGCTCGAGTGTCAGCGTTTTTCCACGACGACTGTTAAATAAAGTCATCCTCTAGCGTGCGCTAATGGCAAATCTATAATGGCCCGAGAAACCGTCCGTTCAGCTTTTTTGCAATTCCTGCTCCGAACTAGGCTACGTTTCGACCGTGTCCAATCTTCTTGCCGAACGTCCGTCGCGATTCGCGGAAGGAAGCCCAAGACGAAGATCGATTGTAGGCTCGACGCGATAATTTCTAGAGGAGCGAGCAGAAACGTATCTAATCTCGACACCATAGACACAACAGACCGGTCGGAATACGCGGATAGCGATGGGCGTTCGTAACGTTCGTTTGAAAATGTTTCGAATATTTGAACGGTTTACTTTAAAATTGTAATTTGTATCTTTAAATATTCCCTTGTTCGAAGCAATTGAAATCTAGTGAAATTCGAAATTTGATACTCGGGTCGGAACCCGTCCCGAACCCGACTCGAACCCGAGATCTCGTCTTGTGCCCATCGCTGCGTACGCGTGATCATCGATAAATCGAGTTCGAGGAACTCAAACCGCACATTCTATTCGACGAGACACTTTTGAGTGGCCGGACTAATGCGAATGGACGATACGACGAAACGATACAGCGTGTATTTGATAAGATGAACAGCCCGATAAAGACGTTTCGTTCCAGATAAGTACTCCCTGCATAATATACTCTTCCCTTTGCTTTGTCATAACTGGAAGAACTGCTTCGTCTAGTCTGCACTCGCCAATTGAAATATTATCAAATCTCGAGTAAAATATCTCGACGAATCCCTTTGGGAACGGAGCTTAGGGCAGTCGCGCCAGCATACTGTCCCTGCTCTAGACGGTATTTGAATAATCCTGCCAATATTAATTAAGAAACTCGGCGAAATACCTTGGTTAACTGGTCTCGACGTATTTCATTAAACTGTACGTATATATTTTTACGGTTAGTATAATTTCAGGCGTTAATTGGAAGCTGAACGTTATATAATTGTGACGCAATTTTTTTCAATGAACGACACCTTCTTGAAACGGACTAAACGGTCCGATATATTTAGTTTACACGTCGGATTCCGGATCCTCCCGGCGACTATCAGCGCGTCGCCAGTGTCCTATCTTAAACGGCCGTAGTTGAGATAGCCACGCATAGCTCGTTATCGTTTTACGAATAACAGTTCTCGAAATTACCCGCGTGAGCGTAGATACGCGCTGGCGACGCGTGTAACCACACGTTCGCCCGCGTAAGCATAGGTGTCCTACGAACGCATCGTTCGCGGCCGTAAAACATGGCGGGTCTGGGTGAAATACTGCGAGAAGCAACGATGTTCCCACTCCAAATATATTATTTACGCCTTTCCGCGTCCAGGCTCTGGCCATCGTACGCGCGCTAGTCTCTAGGAAACATATATCCTAGTTACTTTTTAATTCCGTGAAATCCATTCGCGTGATTAATGGGGATAGCCGGTTGCGCAATTTCACCGCCTTTCGATGTATATTTCAGTTTCAATCGAGGAGGCAAGCCGTTGGCGGCCGGTTAGCGGTATAATCGTTAGACGATTCCACGCTGGAGCCCGTGGTATGCGTCGAAAAACACGCCGGGGAAGAATCGAGACGAGAAATCTGTGCCATCAAACATTGATTGAAACACTGGATTGATCGGAGGACTAGACGAGCGAATCTAGAATGTTGGATGAAATAGGAAGACTTAGAAGGGACTCGGAAACTTAGAAAAGTATTAAACTTTGAGAACACAGTGAGAATCGAAAGTGTTAAGTACCGGGTTCCGACCCGAGTCATGCTTGATTCGACCCGAAATTTTCGGGAAGCCACCCTTAAAAATAATGACAGTATCGCGAATTTAATACTCTATATTCAAATATTGGATGAAATATCATTTTGCGCATTCCTATACGACTAGAGCAACTAGAAAAGTTTGTTACACCGTTACCGTTAAATTTCCAGACGCGAAACTACCCGACTCCGCCCTAAAAAACACTTCTCCCGTGGTTCGACGCGGGAACAACGCTCGTAGCCGAGGATAAAGGATGAAGATCAGCCCATCTTCATCTCGTGCAAAGCGGGGATATGCCCGTATACACGAGGATGTTCACGATGCGCCACTTCAACACATGAATTTCTTGGTTGCCGACACGTACAGGGTGTATCGCCCAGTCTATCGACGCATGATTCAGCACACAAAGAACAAATTTGTTCGTTGCACTTAGGAACGATCGATCACCGGCTTCGTCGTACTTCCCGGTGCTTCAAATCTCGATTCACCGCTGATAACGATGCCGGTGCATTAGCAAGTGCTGTTAATTTGTTGCTCGTACACGGTGCACTTCACTCTGCCGGAAATGTGCGCGTTTCCGTTCTGTTGTTAATCAATTACGTTGCTTGTCGACCGTCGGAACGCAACGTGTGCGGCGCGAAACGTATTTCTTTTGTCTTTTCCCCAACGAGGTGGCAGGAATTTCTGACGTAATAGTCTCCGGTTAACGTGGGAGTTTAATCACCGAGTACTGTTCATGAGACGGAACCGTCATGAGCTAGATTCTTTAAACAATACCGATTGTTGTGTCTACATAGTTCTAAACTAGTACTGTTTATAGATCCTAGACTAACACTGCCAGATTCAACTAAATATAACGCTGTAACTGATTCTAGACTAACGTAGTTTTTGAGTCCTACGCTATTAGTATAGTCAGATCCTACACTGCTGTCAGATTAGAGATTAGATTACTTGTGTTGCAAGATCGAGGAATCCTTTACCTAACAGATCCTAGACTATAGCTACTTTTGATTCTAGATTCTTAATATTTTAAGATCCTACTTTACTAGTATAATAAGATGATGATCCGATACTAATAAATTCTAGATTATTGTAACTTTTGTAAGTGAGATAGTGTAGTATGTGTAAGTCAGTCAAAGAGTGTCGAGTGCTTGCGAGAGTGCGTAGCCCTCTACTGGCAAGTGCGGGAACTACCACCACGGATCCTACACTGCTAACCCTGTCAGCTTTTGGACAACGCATCCAAAATCCTTGATTAGCGTTTGCGTGGCACAATAAAGAAAATCCCGTCGATTGTCAATACGTTAAGAGCATAAAACAGGCCTGAAAACGACCGAGTCCGTGGCCATGGAATCGCAATACACCCTGTATAGCTGGGAGAGGTACATACGGAATCACGACCGCCAGCCCCGCAACGACGGAGATGTACTCTTTCACGATAGATAGCGATCAGGCACGGGTCTCGCAGCTTTATTCTTTATTCCGCGCAGGGAGCCCAAGAGAGGTTGGATCAGCCAGATAGAGGCGGCCAACCGACCAGCCAGGAAAGATAGGACGGAAGGAAGGAAGGAAGGAAGGATGGCAAAAAGCGCGGAGGAAAGGATGAAGAGACAGGGAACAGGCGAGCCCAGCGGGCGGAAGGCGGAGGATGGTGAAATTCTCGTTCCACGAGCTCCCGTAGAAAAGTATGTCGACTACCGTGAATTATGATAAATATCGCGACTGTGACGCTGCGATTTTAGAGGCCCTATAGCGAAGGGACGACCCTCGGCACACACGCCTTTAACCCGACATCCTTTTCGATCTCCTCGTTCTCTGCTATCCTCCTCCTCCTCAGGCTATCCTCCGTACGTATCGAAAGCCGCGAGCTGCGCCAAATACCGTATGCCGGGCGTGTACGATGAACAAGCTGACCCTAACCCCCCACGACACCCGCGCCGGTGTCAAATGGAAGGTCGTGCGGCTCATCGCGAGCATCGAGAGAACGGAGCTCGTGATGCATCGGTCCTTGTTAGCGACTCGAACGGAAGAACCTAATGTCTGCGGATTCGGGCAAAAGAGAAATCTCAGGATCTCGATTCCTTTGGTTTTCGAGCGAGGGTTACAGGGATTTCTGGGCGCCAAAGTCTCTCTGGGTGGCACTGCAGACGAGTATTCGAAATATGCAACCATGACAAAATCCTTGAGGATCCTTTGGACTTCTAGATTAGACTAGGTCTTACGCTTACGTAGTGCTAGCAGATCTTTGGCTGATGGTAGTGTTGGGTGCTACACATGACACCACTTATAGAAGATTCTAGACTACTGTAAATCTCAGATCTCAAACTATTCATCCTGGATGAGCCTACTGATGCAGTCAGATCTAAGACATAGCTGTCCTATTCGAACTGTTAGGTCCTAGATTATCAGTTTCTTGACGTCCAAGACTATTAATCCTAAAACTATATGCACACTTGCGAGCAGACTTTCATTATCAAAAGAAGAAGGTAAGTGGACTTTGAGGAACAATTATGGCGCTTATAAAGATACATTCACCCCAATAATGAAAATCAAGGTCTGGTGGATCTAACATATCGTAAGCGGTGTCGTAGTTTGATTTTCCAACCGTTCATGCGGAAATACGGAGTCGTCGGAAATTAGAAAATATCTGAGCGCAAGGGTATTAAAATTCTGCACGTTCACGGAATTCTCTATCCGTCTTCGACGCGACTTCGCCCTCTTCGGAGTTATATAGAGGCGGTGCTTAAAATGTTTGACCATCCAAAGGGTGAAAATACGACGAATATGTAGGACTCTGAATGCTTTAGTTGCAGAGTTCCGACTCCTCGAGACGGTGACTCAAGCGTTTCAGAGTTACGTCACGTGTTACTAAACGCGTATATTTTTGGACAGATATCAAAATCCTCGATCGTTTTATCAGCGGTCGCGCGAGGGTCATTATAGATGGCGCAGCTATTGGTTATCGATGGACGTCTTACAGCGAGGGAGCAAATGCAACCTATAACGAGGGACTACTGTAACACTTTGAAACGATGACCAAGATCATCGAGACACCCAACCAAGTTTCGGAATAGACAGCCTGACAGTTCGTAGCCCTAAAACTGATGTTTTAGTTCGCGAAGATGCAGAGTGGCCATCCCGGAGGGTCAGGTCGCAGGAAGTTATCGAGTGAATATTCCGAGACAGCCGGTGGGATCGAATTGAAAAGAAACGGCCGTTGCGGGAAACAACTTAATGCTACCGCCTTTTTCGCTATCTCAAAGGGTGCTCTGCCCGCGAGGAAGACAGACAGAGGGTCAGATGGAAAGAGGTGCGCGCAGGAATGAGGAACGAGGACGGGAACAGCTAGAGCAAAACAATTACCTACCCTTCCTGCTCGCCAGGGGCGCATTTTCACCCCTCAAAACGTGGGAAGGAAAGCCACCGCTTGAGGTATACGAACTACCCCCTATAGAGCTCACGCACACGTGCCCGTACCGAGAGGACACCGAAACGGCCCCGTGGCTGTGTGTTGCTCCCCGAGCACGCATAGGCATTCCTCATCCTCTCGGCGGGCATTAGCCCGACCCCATGGGAGCCAGCTAGGGTTCGTTTTATGGGTACAACACGACGGAAACGCGGTAAAACAGACAGGTGGAACGGAACGTGCACGTATACGCGCCCGGTGACAGCCACGAAAGAGCGAGGGAGATCAATGCGATGCGGTGAAGGTGTCCGTGCAAAGGTATACAGGGTGGGGCGAAAATCGCTATGCAACCGGTTGCTCGACCGTTCCTCCACGAATCGGTTGAAACGGTACGATAATGTTTCGATTCAGACAAAAAAAATACTGTCTGTCCGGCAAGAACACGAACCCTATAATTTTCGAACAGCTGACGGTAATTAAACAAAATTGCTTCCAATCATTTTGTTTGTCTCCGTACCACGACCCAATTTTATCATTTTAACTTGCACACTGTCACTCGTACGACATGTAATTTCCATTGGTTTTATATTTATCTTGTGTTTAAATATCACACCGCAATTGGTATTCGATTAATACGAAAATTTCTTTTACTTGTTGCGTTTAGTTCTCCAGAAAATGTAATCCGCGAAATGGTTTGGACAGCATGTATGCACGCACAGACGAAAACACTGTATAGCATCAGTGTCGATCAATCTCCGGCGAATTTTATTGCCACCGGTTAGAGCTTTTTTTTATTAAGAGTGGACACAGGAAGCAACTGACATTTGTCAACAGAAAGGATGTTATCCGTCATAGCAATGCTGAGCAATATGTTTCGCGTTTGACATTGAAAAAACTGAATGACTGCGAATATGAGACTCCAACAGCGGCCACTGTGTACTTTCTCCATCCATTTTTCATCGATTGACTCTAGATTTTTATCGCGTAAATAATTTAAAAGAAAGGTAATTAATTCACAATTCAAATAAAATCGATATTCATAAAACTCAAAACTTAATAATCTATACAAAAAGAGACTTTGAAAAAGAGGACTGCTTTAAGAAACATGAGTTATTTTATTTAATGTAACAGTAATTGTTAAATAAATTTTATCAGTTTAGAGTAACTGAATTAAAATGACAGAGATATAATGAATGAATATCATTCCGATTCGAAAATTATTTTCAATTCGAGATAAAATAGATCGATTCGTGAAATAGAAACTGTTTCTTATGGGACATAAATTTTCCCGGTTTATTGAAATCCAGCGGAATCGATTGCGTTCCTTCTATCTGGGGACTACTGTACATAGATTTAAACTGTTCAGACGAGGTGTTATAAACATAAATTCATTTCTAACAGTTATTCTGTATTCGACTAAAGGAAGTTCTGGAAGAACATACATTTTTTATGAATTAAATTTTTATAAATTATGGAACTATCTTTAGTAGAATACACAATAAAATAAAATTGCTAATGTGAAAGATTGCAACCCATTCTTTGGTGTACTCTTCAGAGGTAAGTGATACAAAGTTAAACATAATAAAATGTAATGGACAATTAGATAAAGAATTTATTCATAGGCGTTGAAAGTTTCGGTTCAGCTTTTCAATACGGGGTTTCACACTCGACGGTTAATCGCGATCGTCGCACATTTTAAGATATCTCCGGGAGTGTCGTCCGTTAATGAAAGGCTCGAACACGACTCAAGAAAAAGGAGAATCACGAGCGACGGGGCGTCCAATAGGTGACAGGGGCCGAGCACCAGGGAAAACAAGAACAAAGAAGAAATTGTGAATGGACTAATGAATTTAAATGAGATCTGGACCCTGGCGAGGAGGAGCGCGAATCAGAGCGTACGAAAAAAATAATATCAACGAAAGGGGGAAGCAAACGTAGAGAACGAAAGAGCGCGCGGGTCGCATGACCGAAGTCAGACAAATGGATGGCCGGAAAGCGTATAAAATACAGGGTGCGGCCAAAATCGCGGCACAAGCCAAGGGATGAATATTTGTCTAAAAAGTAATTCCAAAGTGCAGAATAACTGTTTTACAAGCGTCGTTATTTATCGAAGAATACGAATTTTCGATTCGCTGGTAAACTCCTTCTGTGTTCTGCGAATAAAATTTGCCTGACTCTGGCCGGGACGTTCCACTTCGAAAGACGCCGCGCTATAACGGGTCGAGCGTCGAAGACGACGCGAAAAGATGCTCGAATTTCCATATTTCATCCAGCCTCCGGATGATTTACGTCGAACGTATTAAAATGAAAATGTTATCGGGTACCGTGCAACGGAAGCGACTGCGAACAAAAGTCGTTAATAATATTCGCGTTTCGTTTCGTTCGCGATGTGGGCCACGCTTTTGTCGTCGCGATTCCAATTTAACTTTAACGTGCACGCGAGCAGAGCGCGGCAGATAAACTCGCGGGGGAACATCTTTGGAGAAACTTGCCCGACCCGTTCGAGACAGAAGACCGTTTATTACCCTGTATCCTATGCGCCATTACCGCGGAGTTTATGATCGGCGCAAATTCATGAATCAAGCCGGCCGGCTACGCGGTGAAAAATTATCGCCTCGTTGTTCGCAAGATTGTTCGTCGGATGCTGCGGAAATTTAGACAGCGAAAGAAACGCGAAAACGAAGGAAATAATTTCACGAACTACGAGAGACACTACGATACTCTATTGTCTGGATGTATGACCAACGATCGGGGCCGTGCCTAGTCATATATCTAGTGAGCTGAATTTCCGAGAATCGTGCAATACGATACGGGAGGTTGAGTGCTCGGGTCGGGTTTCAAAAACCCGAACCCGGGATATCGGATTACTTGCCCCGCCCACAGCATCAACATAATAGTTCTGGAGGTTGAGTACTCGGGTCGCGAGTCGGGTTTCCAACCCAAATTCGAACCCGGGATATCGAATTACCTGCCCCGCCCACAGCAGCAATATAATAATAATAGTAGAATTATTTCGTTGTCTGGGCAGACTGGGAGAATCGCCGTGGAAATATTTAGTTACGCGTGTTATCGAGCACACTTGGGAGGCGAGTCAGCTTCCAAGGTTCCCGGTAAGTTTCCTGGTGAACTCCCCGGAGGTACAAATGAAGACGATTAACGGACAATCGGGGTGACCGCGTGGAAAGCGGAAACGAATTTCTCGCACCCGTGAAATTCCCTTCGAAGGCTTTTTCTCTTGGGTAGCTCGCGCTGTTCGCCGGCGTTAAAGCTCCTTTGAACTTTCAACGAGAGAAATATTCGTCCTGTTCACGCGCGACGAGAGATACGCCGGTCGGAAACGGAGTCGACACCGAATGACCTGTCTGGTATTCGAAACTATAGGAAAGGAGAAGTTTCCTCTCGCCCGGGATCTTCCGATCTCATCTTTCTTCCTCCTCTGCCCTCGAGGAACGCTCGTTGAAAAGGGGTATGTCTTCTTTCCCGAGACTTTCTCGCACTTTCTCCGAACGGACGCGCGCGAGAAAGAGCCCCGCGACGATAAAGGAGCAACGAGAGAATTCATCGACTTGACTCGGATCTTCTTCCACCGTCTCGGAGACGAGCTTATTTCGCGCAAGCTCGGCTCTCCCTGCCGCCCTTCGTCTTTCACCCCCCCCCCCTTACGCGACGCAATCGTCTACTTAACTTCACGGTGCCGCGGTCTTCCGAGAAATACAGCTTAAACGCCTCCCGTCGCCCTAAGATTTCTGCGACTTTCTCCCGTTTGCGACCAGCTGTGCACCGAGCGATATCGATTCCGTTAACCCTTTGCAATACGAGACATTTTTAACCTTGGAACGGTACATTCTCTCCTCGGATACCTGCACGACTTGATACGCTTTTGAGTTTTCAATTTTTGGAAATTTTGGAAAGCTTCGTTGTCAATTTAGCTTTTTAATGCAATGCAAAGGTTCAACCAACGGATGAAAACACGGATACGTAACGTGTACATTCTCTGGACAGTTTCGACAACAACGAGAACCGACAGTTTGCAAACTGGAATTTAAAATATTCAAGAAGAGTGCAATGATCGACGGTACGAAACAGTAGCTCGATAATCGAAACTTCAAAATGCAAATCGTCGAACGGATATCGAGATTAAATTGACCCGTTTCGATGAAAAAAGTATTTTTCACGCTGTTCGCGGTGTCGCGGGGCTATTGTACGGGGATCATACTTTATGAACACAATCCAACGGTGTTACGCGCATTGTTTCACGCGTGCATCATTTCGAGCAATTAAACGTTCGCGCGCGCTAAATGCCCCTGTCGATCACGATTAACGAGCGTACTTTTTACGTCCCCCAATTTTTTACGGCTGTTTTACGTGGCACCCCTCGTCTCTCTCCGCGTCGCTACATTCGGATAATTTTCTGGTACGCTTGCCTTTATGGCCGTCGAGACGAAGGAAAAAAGCGCGCGCGAACCGGGATCGTCGTTAAAAACGCATGTGTTGCGATATATTTTACGATACCTGCGCTCTACGCGGTGTTCCCTTCAACGCGAACCTTTAGTCTTCGTTTTATATGTCTGAGCATTACAAAAATGCTTGCTTTACCACATTTTCATCCACGATATGTTAATTAAAAATATGAAATCATACATGAATGATATTTCAGGTTCGGTTCGGGTTCGAGTCGGAACACAGATATTATATCTCTAGTTAAATGAAACACCCTGTATACTGTGCTTGACTGAACTTGACACAACCTCTTTGTCGATTTTAAAAAAAGAAACATATATCCCGTTTAAGGAGCCATACGCGATGCCTCCACGTATTGATCTTTAACTATGAAATTTTAATGCCTCTCTCGACCTCCATCGCGCGTTCAGGTTTTTTCAATACTATCTACCTTCCACAAATATATCCTTCTGACGATAAGAATGGGTCTGCGCGTGAAGGCGGAACACCGCGAAATGAGATTATTACTATTCGGTGAATCGTTCCAATTGGCTTCTCCTTGAGAACAAAATTCTTTCCCATACATTTTTCGATTATTTATTTAACATCTGCGCTGCACAAATATTATAATAATCCAGATATTAGTTTGTTCGTTAACGAATGTTAAACAATCATGGAAACTGTAATTATGGTTCTTCAATTTTGTTGCGTGAACTTTTGTTGGATCTCGAAAAGTTAAAGGTTAAAACGGAGCGGATTATTCTTTTTCCCCAGGAATCCCCTCGCGATAATACCGTCAAAAATTAACCGCGTACGCAAAACGTCGGGTCGGAAGATTTAAAATTCAAATCGTCGTCCGTAAAACGCGTGCTGCGGGGGTGGCTCCTGTTTCCCGTCCCTCTTTGGAGATTTTATGGTGCAAGTAATGCGAGAAACGCGGTGTGCGAGGCCGTTTGAAGTCTAGCAATATTTCTACGGGTCGCCGAAAGCATTCGACGCCGACTCTAATAGAAATCTGCGTGCCGCGCGACGAGTACTGCGCACGCGCTGCTATAATTCACCTCTATGCGCGCGAATTTTGAAAAAAATTTATCCAAGAAAGCAGCAAACAAACTTTCTGTTATAATCGCGTGATTATTATTAATTTTGTTTAATCGAAACGTAAGAAATCGAAATAATGGTACCGAGTGCGTCAAAACTATAAATACTTTTTATCTACTTTAGAAATTTTACGAAACTTGGACTCTTATTTGCAAGACACTGGTTATATATGCGAACCAAGAGAACGAGGATGGTTTGAGTCAAGAAACTTTACACTCTTATCGTGAAACTATTTGCAATGACAGTGAAGCAAGGCAGAAGATAGTGGAACTGTTAACAATCACTTTTTAGAGCGGAAGTGGTATGCATTAAGTCAACACTGGATATTTATCTACCTCAAGCCACATTCTTAATTATTTTAGTTTCCTATAAAATCAAAGTGTCGCAAGATTTCAATTTCTTTCGATAGTTTGTGACAAAATAATAATTTCCTAAAATGGTGTAAGATTGACGTTCATATTTGAACCGTAGCGAGGCATCTAACGAGGTTAAAAATCAAATACCGGCTCGAGTTTGCTCCGAAATGTACACGGTGACCGCAAATCGTGCTAATTTCCTGTAACCACAATTCGCACGTGTTCGATCGCACCGTCTTCTCGCTATCGTCGCATCATGGTGTAATGGGGAATTCCCATTCGAAGGCAATTACGTAGATCACTATATAAATTCTTTCCTCTAAATATGTTTATTGACTTTTAACCTCGTGCATTGGATAATCATTCCGTTCCATTAATTTTATAATTAAAAACAGAATTTTTTATCTTTTTATCTCTTCCTTTGGCAAGTATCGTCGAAATCAGAGACTTTTTTATGTATATTTACCAAATAAATAATTTTTCCAGACTTCCAACATGATGTAACTCCTAAACGAATCACATTCGTCCGCCATCGGGGTTTTTCGTACTTGGTCGCGATACTTTACGACTCTTTCAGGCTCTTTAACTTCCCAAGGACCCGGACGCTGTACAGGGAACTTTTCCACAAGCGACCGCTAAATAAAAGTCGCGCACTTATCTTCTTACGTAGGCGAATAAAAAGAGGCGAGCACGGCGCCCCGTTAATTAAGATGCCATCTCACGCGTGCATGCTCGAAACCTAATTAATTACAAGACACACGCACACGCGCCTCTGTACGTGAGTAGTTCTAGTAATTAATTACGACCATGCTGTCCTCGAGATAGACCAAAACGATAGAGGAAAAAAAAAAAATGTCCCTGTTTTTCGGGATAAGAAACACACGGTAGTCCCGCCGACGTCGGGACGCAATGCGTCGCGATGGGAGATCAAATTCGGTCGACACGTGCCCTTAAACCAACGACACACGACAGATGTCGACTACCCCTTTTTTTACACGCCATAAGCAACGCTTGATAAGTTTACGAACACACGAGATAATTCTATGCAAACATAGTTTCTTGCACCATGAATGTATGCGCGTCCCAAATAGGGCTGGGGACTTCTTGTCCAATCATTCGTTCGTCGAATATCCGATTACTCTAACGGATCAAACGATCCTCGAACAAAATTCGAACACTATTGGGATATTTGACTGTTCGAATACCATTCGAACACTAGAGTATTTGAATACCGTCGAACCATTGACAATTCGAATACCATTAGAACACTAGGGTATTTGAATACCATTCGTACCACTGATAATGTGAATACCACAGAATTATAGCCTCTGTTTAAGAAAGTATTGAAACGACGTGTTGGAAAGTAATGCATGTTCATTTCCGTTAATACTTGGCCCGTTTTTCGGTCGTTTCTCGGGATAAGGAACACGTGGTTGTCTCGCCGGAGGATCGGGGCTGCGCCGAGTCTCGACGAGAGATCAAATTCGATTGACACGCATTTACGACAACGGTTGACACGCGTCCTTTACGGATGACGCACGACAGATGTCGACTACGCGCGTCGTGATAGTGAAAAGAAGAGAACGAAAAAATAGAAAACAGGATTCTGTTTTCTTCGATCGAGGGTCGTCTGTCCCGACCAGCCACGTAAAAGTACGCCTGACAACCGCGCTGACAATCGATGTCAGCCAAGAGCCTCGAATTTGCATCCGAGCGGAGATCTACTCTGGCCGATCTGGCGGTATAACGCCCCCCCACCCCCACCCCCACCTTCCTCTACGAACAGCCGAATTTACGCTACCGTCGATCTAGCGTCCCTTCGTCCTACGTCTTTTTGATCGCATCTAAAATGCAGCGGAGGAAAGGTCGGTCGTGTTGGTGCTATCGAGAGGACGCTGCCGGCAGGAAACGTTTTTCGAGCACCCGCGATCGCAGGAAGAGATCATCGCTGCTCAGAGATGGGAAGAATAAGGCGTGGCGAGATTGAGGAAAAGACGCAGAGGGTACGTACATTTACATAGGTGGCAAACAATGGGGAAATTTTAAAAGACTTCTACAAGGGGATGGTGTAATCCCTGGAAAGGATTCGTCGAGCGTGTTAATAATTCAGTTTTTATTGTGTTAACGATAGTACCGTTCCCCTTTAACCCTCTGTTCCATAATTTGTCCTTCCAATGAAACCGATCTAATAGAGCCTTCTATTGATAATCGTCGAAGGGTCAAACAAGCTTCCCGCGAAGCTGAAAAAACTGCGTCCGTGAAAACTTACAAATATCCAATTTATTTTGGTGCGCCGGCAGGATTAACGATGGCTACTTTGTAGCCAATTCTCTACCCGGAGAAGCAACTAGCGAAAGGGAATTGGATCGAAAGCACGGCCAGGGATGAGATAAGCTACTCGCGAGACGACTGTATCAATGCCCAGGCCAATAAAATTCTTTCGTAAGATCGGTAATTCCAATACGGTACGCTATAATAGTTCGCTCTCCTCCCCCTTCGAACGGCGATCGGCAGAAGTTCGACGCTAGGCCGTCTGATAAATCAGAAGCCCTCAACTTTCTCACGCGCCTGCTTGCCTGTACTCCGCCAAGTGGAACTTACTTTTATAAGTCCAGTTCTCTTTCTCTCTCTCTCTCCTTTCGTGAAAGTAACAACCCAATTTATGCAGATTACGGACGCCCGATCCGGCAGCCGCGAATTCGAGGCAACGCACAAATTACCGCTCCGGCGGGGACCGCCTCGGGGCTATGAAATATTCAGCACCGATTTCTAAGGATAGTCGTAACATCCGAGGCCATAGTTTTATATGATCGCGCTGACTTATACGGTCGAAGTTTCGCTCCGCGAACGGCCAAGACGACGCTCGCAAACGTCTCGAAAAACGGCGTCGAACCCTTCCTCCTCAAATCTACACGCTCCTACACCCCTCCCACTACCGCCATCTTTCTCGTCGCCACACGAACTCGTAGATATTCTTTTACGACGAGCTGCTAGCACCTTCGAGCCCGGATTTACGGTTATTCGGTTAAAAACAAGTCCGCCGCGCCAAAGCACGGATCGAACGGGGACTCCCACTGTCGTGGTTCGTTCGCCGAGCTTTCGATAGTCGCGCGTGCGAATAGCGACGATAATAACACGACGAATGGAGCCCCGGCTCGCTACCGAGTTTCACTACCGCGCGTGAACGCGACAGCGACCGGGATCGCGATATTGAATACGTGCATTTCCCACGAACCCACGGTTCGACTAAATTTTTAGGCGCGGTCGATGAATTTTTATATCCTTATTTTGGTGCTGATGAAAGAGTTCGTAGAATATTCGTATTCGAGTGGCCAAGTAATCACGTAGTGTTCAAACACTTGACTGTTCGAATACCATTCAAATACTGGATTATTTGAATATCATTCGAATACTTGATTAGTGGAATACTATTCGAATACCATTCAAATACTGGACTATTTGAATATCATTCGAACAGTTGAGTATTTGGATGGTATTCGAATACCATTCAGACCACTGACAATACCGTCTAAACACTTAATAATTTGAATACCGTTCGAACACTTGACATGCGTCTATTCAAATACTACGTGAACACTTGATTATTCGAAGATTTTATGTATTATGAAGTATTTGAATAGTATGACAAATTAAAACCAAGATATCTAAGGTGGGACACCATCAATATCAATAAAACGAGTTTTACCACAGGCTTTTCACACAAATCTACACCGATCCAAAGACGAACCTTTATCCCCGAAGGCAGCGTCAAATATTTGCTTTGCACTGTACATGAAACGGGGATCGAGAAGCCAATATTACGATTAATGAACATGTAAATCGACGACTCCTCGGGGCAGAATTAGGGTATCCACCGATTATACCAAACGTTTTCTCCTTCTTTGTTCGAGTTACTTTACAACTCATGGATACTCGGTGGAGCAATGGAGATGAAATCTGTCTGTTATCGACAGGCGTATTCCAATCTGGGCAAAGAGTAACGCGAACGATCGATCGATCGTCGACCTGTCTCCCTAATAGTCGAGAAAGAGCAGGGCAAAGGACGATTCGTTTCACGCTTCAAGTTTGCTGGCCGTTATTCAAACGGGCTTTGAAACAAAAAACGGAAGAAAAAACAAGGAAAGGAGTAAAAAGGAGCAGAAAGAGCGAGACGGAATGTCTCTAACAGAGTGCCTAGAGCACATCCTCATTTAAATGAAATAAATCTTGTTACGAGTAATTTTCGTCCGAGGCGACTGGGCCTGGAACGGTAAAGAGACGAGATAGAAAGGCCTTTTAAGCTGCTACCCAACCGATGCGAGACAAATGGATTTCGTTCCATCGACCGAAAAGGAAGAACCCCTCGCGACAATGGAACGCACGCGTTGCATACTTCGCAACGCCCGACGGGAACAAACCTTCGCCTCGTCGCGGCGCGGATCAGCCAGAAATTGAGACGTCCATTGTGCCCCTGATTCGTTTAGAAAACGAACATCCTAACTCGTGTTTTCAGAAACTCGAAACCGGATTAGGGGCACTGGCTAGGGGGAGTGATAGTCGGCCGGAAGCAATTAAGCGGTAAGTTTGGATTCGATTTTCCTGCTGTACCACCCTCGACGAGGACCAAGCAAATGGACATATTTATTGGCCCACGATAACGACAACGAACAGACGCTGCCTGGAGGAAATTTTAACGTTAATATAGGTAATATTAGGACTCTTAGGAGCTCTGAAAGACTCTTAGGAGCTCTAGAAAACTCCCATGAACTTTGACAAATTCTCAGAAACTCTGAGAAACTTAGAAGCTCTAAAGGAAACTGATACAGCTTTGGAAAATGCTAAGAAGCCCTAGAAAATTTCCAATCTTACACGAAGCAGCAAAACACACGCAAAAGAAAACTTCTCTACGCCTGAGGTGATAGCACCCTCGCCAAACTGATCGATTTCATTCGCGCGCCGTTGAATTAATTCACTCGATATTCAACGGAAGCCACCGTCGTTATTGAGAAACGATACCTGCGAAGTTATTCAAATTTCCTAACGGTTATGGCTCGTTTCCGGCTAAGATCCAACACACGCGCCACAGAAACGACTTCTTCCCTGATTTTTCCAACCACTTAATGCCTATCGAGGGTCACGGAAATCGTCGTACTTACGAGGTGCGCCTAGCACTCACGAATTCCCAAACGATTATGGTTTAATGAACGGAATCCAAACGGTGTCGCTCAAAACTAGATACGTTAAATCACGGGTAGGTAGATACAAATCAATCCTAAGTGCTCGGGTATCTAATACCTAAAATTCCTGGCGCGATAAGACACCCGTGTAGTCGAGTAAAACAATTCGAAGCGCAGAACCTCGGAACCATTCGCATGTCCCGTTCGCACGTAAACGTTGCCTCGAGAACGTGAACAATTAAAAGAATTTCTGCAACGAGGTACGCGACGAGTCAGGGTGATCGACATTCGCGGCTTATCGGTTCTGGGCGATTGGGATTCGCGTGGTTCGCCTCCACCGATAAACGAAGCGTTTTCGTTATCGAGCAACGGATATTCCTGTTAGCCCTAATAGGGTTCGATAAAGCAGATAAGCAAGCCGCTTAACGGTCTAGCGGTAAAAATGTCAGAGCTTCGATGCAGCCAGGCCTGTAGCGTGTTTCTCGACGAGTCTTATTCGCAACAACTTCGCGAACTTACTGTGGCGACCTCTGTCACGAACTTCCAACAACTACCATCGGAAGACTAACGTTCAAGATCAGTTCTCTTCTTCTTTTAAATAAAAACTTGAGCCTCTTTCTGGCCTTGTCCCTTTGCCAATTACTATAACGAACAATGTAACTTTCTAATTTTGTATTTTTTGAGGTAATTATTTATAACAGAGAGCATCACATCGAATTTTGTAACTATCTCGGAAACTAGAGATAAAATAATCAAAATCGCTGAGGTATACCCCCTAATTCTAAATAATTACCGTTTTCGATCGAGCAACGTTTTAAAAGTCCCGTTTATTTACTATTTTACTAGTCTCCGGGGGGGGGTGTAAATACTCCATTGTGCGGCGTTCGCCCATTTCGAGGAACAAAACTTCTTACGGATCGAAAGTAAACACGAAGATCCAACACACGGACACGCACCGGAATCTATAGAAACGAGGGGAGGGATTTTTTTCATCCGCGTCCCTTTGGTTCCTTTTTAAAAAGGGTCTCGCGGAACCCTCGGTGTCTCGAGTTTCTCCCGTTTTTCCGAGCTGACAAAGTGGATCGATCTCATCAGTGTCTTCGCCTTCGGAGCTTCCCTGTTTCGCGAAGGCCTAGTTTCCGCAGAATTTTCCGAACTTTTCACTCCGTTCTCTCGTCTACGATCTGGTCTACCAGCAGTTTCCATCTCTCTCGCGCTTCTACTCTGTTTTCGCCTCAAACTGGGAAAGAAAGGGCTTTTCACGGTACGCCTAATTCAATATCACAGACGCTGGAAGGGTAACAGTCTGGAAATTTTTAATCGCAAGGACTGAAACTCGCGGCGCGCGTTGATAATAAGTTTATAACGTTTAATATTATTATAATCGTATACTAGTGTTTTTGTTTATCGTATATTCATTTTACGTTTATCGATAAATTAATGAATATTGCGACAAATATAGCCTGAACAAACATTTTGTTTTACTTAATATTCATTTGACACAAAACGTTTCGACTCCCCTCCTGTACACAAATGTTGATTATTAATAGAAATATAGAATGAATCGTACAAGAACAAAACGCAATTAAGTATGTATGAAAACGGGGGGTATTTACAATTGTTGGTGAATCAATATCAGTTAGTTGAAAGAGATAATCAGTAATAATTCACTATCGATTGCAAGTATCCTCATTTTCATATCTGCTCGATTACGTTCGTGCTTCTCGTATCATTTATTTATTAACGTTCTAGGTATTAACAATTACTTTTTAATACTAAAGATTTACCAAATTAAGAACGAATACAATAATACTGAATTTTTCATTATTATATTTTTCCCCGATTCGACGATTGCACTTTAAAAGAAATCGTTTTTATATGTGGCCATTGGGGATTGTTTTTCCCCCTTTTTCTGAGTCACGAAAATAAACGGAATATTTTTTTGAACAAAAATAAACGTGTTTTTGTTCCCTCGTGTATTTACCAACAACAGTGTTTGAAAAAGAATAATTACTAAAGCTTGCAGAGCGGCATTTTATCTAATTTACCAAATGATTGAAACAATCAAAACAAAAGTCAAATAGATATGGGAAATAACATTTTCGAACGTACGTAAAATTAAAATAAAATCTAGCACAGAACAAACGAACTTTTCAAGGGTTGCAATAGATAAAACAAATACTCTGCGTCGTTACACTGCTTTCGAATGCAATATAAATAATTTCTATTGTGATAACGACAACTTCAAAATCTCATATCGTGAAAAAACTCACAGACGATGTAAATGTCGACACATTCAAGCGAGAGTTGATATACTGGCCATTTTGAAATATTCAAGATGCTGTAAAATGCAGAACGAAACATGACGCATCCCAGAAACATATTTGTAATATTCATGAAATAACTAACGAACCTACGCGTATATACCGTTCATAATTATTCGACGGGTCAGTAGTAAATGTGTTTATTAATTTTTACTGTTATCTCCTGGTATAATCTAAAAATAATGGTGACGTACTTGTCGATTATAATTAAAGAAGAATCTATCTATCGTCGAGAAATATGGAATGTTAATTAAATCTGAGAAATTTAAATGGAATATCCTCGAAATAGGCAACATTTATCTCAGATTCTACTTGTCGATTATAATATGCAGGGTTCGGCCACCCCTGGAAAAAATTTTAATGAGAGATTCTAGAAGCCAAAATAAGACGAAAATCAAGAATACTAATTTGTCGATGGAGATTTCGTTAAACAGTTATTAACGTTTAAAGTTCCGCCCGTACTGAATTTTTTTCTCGAAACTAAGTAGGATTTCGGGGGTGTGTGTAATGACCAAAAATGCTTGTAATCGACTCTTGCAACCGAAAATAATTTTTCCGATTTGAAATTTTTTAATTTAATTGTTAATAACTTTTTAACGAAGCCTCCATCAACAAATTGGTATTCTTGATTTTCGTCTTATTTTGGCCTCTAGAATCCTCCGTTAAAATTTTTCCCATAGTCGAACACCCCGTATAGAAAAGTTACTAAAAATATAACAAAAAGATCAAAAGTCCCTATTACTACCAAGATATGACTTCAGTTTGCATACTAAATTTTGAATAACTTTAAAACCTGTAAATAAATTTCTATATCAATGGCATTTTATATATTATTAAGTTACAAAAAAAAAATATTACATTTTTCTTAGGGACCTTACAATTACTTAAAGTTGGTACGCGACACAAAATCACATACCGACAGAATTCCAGCAGACTTAATATTTTCCTCCACAAATTATACCTTGTATAATTATACCATGTATAATTTGCATCAAACGGTCCATCAAGTATAAGTACTGCTGCCTTTCAAAGATTAAATACAGGAAAAAAGAAACGGAACGTTCAACAAGCCCGACGCTAATAAACGCTCGAAATTGAATTACCTACATAACCTCGAAACCACGTTTTCTTTTCTAGCTACTTTTAATTATGCGCCGAGAAAACTCGACCGCCGTGTATAATTAGAACGAGTTCTAACATCGTCGGACAAGCGTCGGGTAACTTTGAATTTTCAATTCGCGTTGATTAACGAACAGCCGAATAAGAAGGGAAAAACCGGGGTAAAAGAAAAGAATCGTTAGAAATCACGCGCGTTTCACGGGCAGCCGGCAATTTGTTTTCCGTCCATCGATTGGACTTCACCTTCACGCTAGAAAGTTAACGTACGCTGTAACGACGGGACTACACGAGCGAAATTAAACGTCAACGATAGCCCAGCGCCAAGAAATTACCCGGCACGCGGTATAATTACGGACGTTTCCCGAACGGGCTTAATTTTATAACGTAACACTGTGGAAGTCCTCGACGAGACGCCGTTCCACCTCGAGGATACCGAGAATCGATAGAAATCGTTACGACTCGAACGATAGTACTCGAATACTCGAGATACTTTTGGTAATTCCCTCGCGTGACGAAGATGCGACCTAAAAGCAGCGAAACGTTTCAGTGGGGGAAAAAAAAACACTAGAAATCCATAAATGAAATATTCCTAGAAACGTGGCTAATTATTGCAACGACCCCTCCTCGAAACTAAAGACAATTTCCCTAGGCTTAATTCGCATCTACCATTATCGCTGACGAAACGTTTTCAAACACTCGATTTATCTGGCCGATACTCCGCTTTGAGGCGAGTAAGAAATATTCCAGACACTCTGCCAGCCATCTTTCTCGTTCGGTGCGCTTTAAATCGCCAGACGCTTTCTAAGACCGCATCCGTCAAATTCCTACCGATAAACTCCAACAGAAGCGCCAGACGCTGCACCGATGCACTTCAAACGCGCGCCAAATTCACGTCGGAACGTGGTTATCGCGACGACTTCCGTTTACCTTCAGTTCTCGCCGACGCGAGCACGCCGAAAGTTTCCATTCCGTTTCGTTCTTAGCCTGCGCCCACCATTATCGATCATTAAACCACGGTTCACCGTGAATTGTTACTCGTTTCGATACTATACAGGGTGTTCGGCCACCCCTGGGAAAAATTTTAATGGGGGACTCTAGAGGCCAAAATAAGACGAAAATCAAGAACACCAATTTGTTGATGGAGGCTGCGTTAAAAAGTTATTAAGAATTAAATTCAAAAATTTCATATCGTTCTAAAAAAATTATTTTCGTTTGCGGGGGTCAATTGCAATAATTTTTGGTCATTAGATATACCCCCGAAATCCTACGCACTTTCAAGAAAAAAATTCCTTACCGAAAATATAAAATTCCTCCATCATTCCATCATTTTTTACAAAATTGTCCAATCATTTGCAACTGAAATTTTAAGTCATGTTTATTCTAGACGTAGATCCGACAGCCTGTCGATTTTCATTAAAATCGGCGAGGGTTTGTCGCCTCTGAATCTACCCTTGCGGGACCAGTTTGACCAAAACAATGTTTTGCACCTTCGAACTTGTTTGTACTGGTTCGAACGCGTGCAGAAGGTCAGCGAAATTTCGATCGGTAACCGAAGAAACTGTCTCGGCCACGAGACACGTGCGACTCGGCGTCGAGCCACTTTTTATACAATTTTTTTTTTTTCACGCAGCTGCTCCTACTGTTAAAGGTCTTCGTATTATTTCCTGCTCGCAGCGTGGCAAAAAGGGACTACCGCGTTCCGCATGTACGTCGATACGCGAGAAACCCGCAAAGTATGAGAGGTTGCCGCACACAAAGTGTCGTTTATTCGCAATCGCTGCTTCAAAGACACGAGACTTCCACGAAACTTCGGATATCTAATCGAAATAGTTTCCCCGCGACACTTTTTCCACGATTTCCCCACGACCCCCTTTTCTTACTCCGTTTCGATAACGGACAAAAGTTCACGAACTATTTCGAAGGCGACTGATTTTGCAAAACAAAGACCACCGATCGACAAAACGAAAAACTAAGAGAGACGATAACGTCGCAGATAATGTTCCCGTCGATTCGACGTGTAGTCGACGATTAATATCGTCGATACGTTTGTTCTATATTTGCGGAGCGACGAACGATCGTTAAACGATCGAAATATCGTAAGGTTCGACGTGGTTTGTTCCTCAAGATATCTAAACATTTGATTGTTTACGAAGCTCCGTAAAAAACGAACGTTCCGTACGCATCGACTTGTTAAAAACAAAAACGTCGACTCACCGTGTGTGCCGGACGATACGATGTTCCCTGCCACTCCGAACTCCCTTTGAAGAAATGTCAAAGAGGGAAAAAAAATCCACAAGAGTCACCTGGCTTGCAAGTCACCTTGATAATTCACCACTAGCGCGTGTTTTGCGTAACCTGTCACCGGTCCAGAGAACGATGGAAAATTGGATCGAACCGTACAGAAAAAGACGGGGGGTTGTGCTTCACTCAGAGAAACAACAATCTGACGAAGTATCGTGCAAGTACGATCGTATAATATTCGGGCCGCGCTGCGTCCGTGCGTACAACCGTTCGACTCGGAGTCTCGCGCTCAACTGGTCTCCGCTCGTTGGCGCGGATTTCTCGTCGGCCAATCGTGGCCGAGACTGCGCGGCGCGCCGCAACTTTCCCTCGTGTGTATCGTACCTTAGGTTTAACCCCTGTCACGACACCACTGGCCTCCCCCTCTGCGTCGATCGGAAATGCGTGTCCCTGTCCTCCCCCTTCTTCCCCCATTCTTATTGGAATCATTAATAAAATTATTGATAATTTCATTGGAATTTATTGTCCGTTTTATTAGTGTCTGATAATTTGACCGGTCAGACACGAGGTCGCTGCTCTCCGTCCGTCTGCCACTCGATGCAACATAATTATTTAATAACTTGTGACGGGATCGATACCACTTTAGGACTTTTTCATTCTATACCGAATTGCATCGTATGCATACACTCGAACACGAAAGTATTCTCGGTACTCGAGTCGAGTCGAGTCGGGTTCAGTGTAACTCGAGTCGAGAACTCGCGATATAATGTTCAGTTACCCGAATACCGTAGATTTTCGGGCACCAGGCCACGACTAAATGTAACGCAAGGCAATACCGCCAGCGACAACGGTCTCGTCGCGTTCAGCGCGGTCTTTTACGAGTATTTTCTTAACATTATGCAAAACGATTCCCGACGGAATTACCGAAGGCACTCGGATAATTCACAGGGGCGCGCCTCGGGGGTGCCGGGACTGGATTCGTGTACTCGAATGGAAAGTCGTTTCGGGGAAAAATTCGCGTCACTCCGGGCGACGGATACTAGATCCTGTCCCGGTGTACCAAGGGCGGGCTGAAAAAAGCATTATGTGGAACCCCCGGTGGAATTGCTAGCTACGATAGAGGGAGAGGAAAAGAAAGTGAAACAGAATGTGGAGGGGTGACGGAAGACGGTAAGTATATGCGGCTATAGGTCGTAATAAACGGACGCGAGTCGATACGAAGGGAACTTTCTTTTTGTGTGCTCGTATTTTCGGGACTATCCTGTTATGTCTGCGGGAAGTTGCGTAAAAGTTGTGTAACACGCGTCGCACAGTTTCGGCCTGCAACGATTCGAGGAGATTTAAAGCACGACATTTTTGCTATAGAGCGTTTGTGGATGCTTGTCTCTCGTGATTGTTTATATTGTCCTCCGTTTTATTCTAACGAGCATACAGAGTCTTTTATATTTACACTAATGGGTTTTATTATATTTTATATTCTTTTGGCGATTTTCAGCCGAGCCAATGATTCTGTCTATCCTTTATCGGGGAATTTTACAAGGGTAGCAACGTCCATTCAATCTTCCCTCCCGCGAGTTCCTAACTCGAACTCTTTGACGCGCGTAATCGTGCAAACGTTGCACTCACTTCCGCGGAAGTTTCCATAAAACGATATGCTTGCTACCGGTTCGAACGTTGGCGCGTTCGAACTTCGACCCCACTCGAGACTTTCGAGAAATCGTCCGTATAGGAAACTTGGAAAATTTTCACTGAGAAACGTCGGGGTCGTTGGCATCGTACATCTGCGCGCGCGAAACCAACGAAGTTACCTCAGGTGCAAAATTCCAGAGGGATTTGAACGACGACCTGCAGTTGATCCGTATTCCCCCAGGTGTAAGCTCGCAGCTTGTTTAACCAACAGCTTCCAGCTTAATCGACTTCTTCCACGTCGCGTGGTAGAATACAAACATCCTCGCGATTTTCACCGTTTCGAGAATTCACACTATTTTTCACCATTTTGAAATCCTCCGTCACCCCCGTCTGGCGTTAAATCACGCTCACAGATAGCGCCCTACGATTATCACAGATAAAAATCACTAGTTATTTATTTATCTAGATTTGATTCGGAAAACTGTTTTCCTCGTTGTTAAATATATTTCACCGATACTTTCAAATCTTTGAATCGCATTTGCATATTTGTATTAAAAATTTTCGAGCAATAAAATGCGAAGCAATACCATTGGTGGCAGGGCACTGTTCGATCAAGGAGATCGCCCTTGATATTTTTCCTATGCTGTGTATCGATGAGGGCATTAAGTCCACGCTGTGTCGTAAAAGTATTTTAAATTCGCCGCGCGGGATTAAATCTAGTTTGCAACGGTGCTTCGATGGACAAGTACCGGGCGTTCAGTTTAGCATAGGAACGAGGCAAAGAAGACTTCTTCCAGCATTTAGCGTGGAAAATCTTGCAATTTCCAATTGGAATTTCCTGCGGTCGTTGCTATTCAACTTTTCCTTCGGGTGGTTAAACGGTCGGCTCTCGTTAACATTACGCCACCCTATGCAGCCTGCTTTGATCACGATTCGCACTCATACGCAATTAAAACCGCATCATAGACTCGCGCCAGCGTTAACTACATACGTTCCAACGTTGAATCTAGAGTTTGGGTGAATTATCAAACGAGTATCACGGTACTTTGATTATACATGCAAAATACGATGGAGCTTCAAAACAAATTGCTGGATATTGCAAAAAAATATCCAATTTCGCATAATTATTATTTGCGTTTTCGTGTTACTGTGCTCTTATTTTATTATCTTTCGAACTTTTCAAGAAAGTAACGTCAAATGAACACGACAAATGTTCAATCGGTTAAAAATATTAAGTATTAAATATTTTTATTAAAGAAGTCCACCCAAACTCATTTTCGGGACTCGAACGTTCGAAACCAGAATCGAATTTCAGCTTCGTGTCCTGACTCGACCCGATTAATGCTCTACTCGACAAATAGACAAAGAGACACAACCTTAACCGTGAACTTTTCCAAAAGTAACACGGACTGCGCTCGCACAAATGAAAGAAAGGAACACAGGCGTTCAACGACGCCAACGATTAACGTTTGACCAATTTTTTATTGCAAACTTCGTCAAGCTTACGTCCCTGTCGAAAATCCGAGTCTGCGCGTATTTCTTCCCGATATTTATTAAAAGTTGAGCACATCAAGAGACCCAGGAGCCTCTTTGTCATGCACAACCTTTTCCGTAGTTCAAAGGGAGGGCTTCTAAAACGAAGATCGCGTTGCCGCGCGAAAAATGAGTTGGCACTTTTGAAGAGGAACTCCCGCGTAACAAGTTGCGAACTTTCGATGCGGAATATTTTCAACGAAACTTTTCGGTCAGGATACAATCTCGGATTATTACGCGGAACTTTTCCTGAAGAGTACAGAAGACGATCCATATTTATGTTCGGACGTCGAATGTTTTTATGGTAAATCACGATGCTGAGCATTGACCAGCCCACGAGTTGTCGACAAATTTTTGGAGACGTTTGGAAACGGCCATCTTTCGCGCAAGGACTCACAAAATCTCTGCGTATTGTGTTAGTGTTGATATAAAAATTGAAGGATGTCCTACATTTTGTCACAGAGTGTACGATAAAACTAGTACGGAATGTTTTGTCAGGTGCCTGGGGTTTGTGTAAACGATGGATTCTCATTCAGAATGTTCTCGAGGCACTCACGTAACCGTTAGTCATCAACTTTTTTGGATGTGTGTTGACGCATGAAGTTGTTTGCGCGTGCAACAGATCCCGTTATATCAAGTAGTTTTTCATACGATCAATCGATAATTATATATACACGCATCGGTTGTTGATCTAGCCTGCATTACGTGTCCTGAAAACACGTCACTCGACTCCGATAAGATTGCATCGTTTCGAACGATCTTTGTTGGATATTTTTTGAACCTAATTGAAGTCGAAAGCCAGGAGATTAAGACGATAGAAAACAGAGATTTCGCTGCAGTGAAATAAAACATCGGTTTAATCAATCTCCTCGCGTATAGCGTTTTTTTATAATAACATCAGATACACCTAGATAAGTTGCATACCAGGCATTGTTCGATCCGATAGGCGATGCAATAAACAACGAACTATGTCGCGAGCGTCACGCCTTTGTCTTCTGCGCGTTCGCAGAAATCTAATCATCGACGAGTTTGGAAAAAATGAACCTGCGCGTGTGAATGTTACACGGCGCACGTAGCACGCTATTTTTATAAATATTTTGCAATAAGACAAACGAAATTGAACGGCAGTAAAGCTCGCCGAAAACAACTGTTCATTTCCGTGCGCGTCGCGGGTCGGATCTCTTTTTACCGCGGTCGCATTATGCATCGCGTTGCGTGTGCAATTACACGGCTCAAAATCGCGTGACGGTGTACGGTGAAATTACAAAAAAAAAAAAAAAAGAGACAAAAAAGAGATAAAGAAGAGAGAGAAAAAGGGAGAGAGAACGGAGCCAGGTTGCTGCATCGCCGTAAATAACCTGCGTCCCGGTGTTTCGAAGTCGTTTTAGATTGTACGTTTCGAAACGATTGTTATCGGTCAACAGTCATCATTGGTCGGTTTACATAGCTGCCTGGTATCGATCGACATTCCCGGTAATTACGCATTGTCTGTACAACGCTACTGTGCGGTATTATGCACTGGAACACGCGTGCTTCAAAGTCTCCCTTTTGCATGTGCACGACGGTCCCCGTGAAACGTGTCACAAACACGTTCGCGTTGCCAATAAAATGACACGCTCGCGACAGGAAGAGACGATTCCTTCCGGGGGAAAAAATTGGTCGCCCACTGCCACGTCCGCGAGACACGCAACGTTGCGGAGTCTTATCTAGGATATCCGGGTTCGATGGAATCAAATGGAAAATCTCGGGTACCCGAGTCGCGGATCGAGTTGAATCATTCGACCCGAATTCAACATATCGGGTACCCACCCACTCCTAGCTACTGTGGCGTCGCCTCCCATGCTCGCCACCAGAGGGGTCGCGCTCTCACAAGCGCTCGATCAAAGGCAGGGCCTGCTAGAAAGCCTTACTGATGAGTCCACTAGCAGGCCCCCTCCTTTACTTTCCTGTCCTCCTATGAGATTCTCACGAACAGACCCACACCGAAGCGAAGCAGCGCCACACACTACCATAATTATAACGCATGTATGTAATATCTGATCACGACAGGGATACCGACTAAAAATTCTAAAAGCGTAAGAATCCTCGTTTTAAACATTTTCGAGCGGGAATTTCGATTCGATACAGAAAGGAAGAATGCCACGAATCCCTGTTACTACGTGCCCGTCGCTCTGTAATTGTTCTTCGGCTAATTATTAACCCTTTGAGGCTGGTAGCCGCGAATTGCGGTCAGCTATTGGACAAAGTTCCCCGAGCCGTTCGAAGTATTCCAACATTTTTTCTCGCGTCCTTTTGTCGACGTTTCAAAAAAGTGAGAACAACGGAGCACGCTCTGGATGGTTTTACCCTTAATCGATCGCGTTTCCCGGTGCTTTGACAACACGAGCCTCCTTGCGCGGAAGAAAAAAGAAAGAAGATATCGATTTTCCGAAAGCGTTGTCGCGGCCATTGTATCGGAAAACTTCGATGCTTAATATCGTGTTGGTTCGTTTATGGTCGACTGTGCCATCTACAGCGGTGCTTATGCTAATTTCAATGGCCTTTGAATCGTCGAGGAGGGTGTGGGGACAGGAATTGTTCGCGCGGATCTTCGTGTCAGCGTCTCGTCACTGTCACGCGGGATTAAAATCCGGTTCCTCGATTCACACCGTGCCGTGAATGAAAATAATAATGCCGCTCGATAGCGCGTGCGAACCTTTTGTCGCCGCGGAGGAGTCTTTCATTCTGCTAACGAAACTACACTTTAAGAGCGCCAGATTAACGAGCTTTCGTCGATGAAAGCCGTACGAGACACGGCTCGAAAATAAACTCTCATTCGATGTGTATAGGGTTGGCACGCAATACGCGGACAAGAATCGGTTCTGCGCGCGAAACTAGGTTAGATTTTAAGACAGCGTTCCATAAAACGATGAAGCGGATGCAAACAAACTCTCAAACGTTGAGTTTGGTGTGAACCGTGTCTGATAAGGCTGGACGGGTAACCGAGTCTCGAGTTGAAATACCAACCCGAAATACCCGAAATAACGCGTGGTAGCACCCTATGCAACTTACGGCCTCGACACGAGCGCGCGCGATAGAGTGCCATCGGAGAATTCTGACCTTTGCGACCGGCTTTTCCAGACGCCCGGGGATCCACTTCCTGTGACACACAGCGTGACCTTATTCCGCAGAGAGGAAACCAAGGTGGAAGAGGATTGCCCTTCGAGGGAGAGCGGCCAGACCGGTCGCTGAGGAGCCGCAAAAAAGAGCGGCTCCGAGCTCTCGATCCCGCGCCGCCGATACTTGTCACGACCCGTTCGAAGACCTTTGACGATTCGAGGAAGACGAAGAAAAGGATGAGAGGCGGCTCGGGTGGTACGCGACTGAAAAATGGGCATTGATATAACGAACGTGACCGGCGCACCTTCGGCACTATTACGTCGCGCGGAAAAAGACGCGAGAGTCCTTGGTTCGTTCGTGGTTCGCGCCACAATAAATCGCCGTTAAGTCGAAATTACGATCGTACTGGGGGCGAGGGGGGGTGGGAGATGACGGTGGCGGCGGTGCGTGCCCTGGCAAGCGGGCGGTGGCTTAAGCCTCATTCTGGCACCATCTGGATCGAGACTGGACGATCCTGTACACCCTCGTATTGATGGTAATTGCTCGCGGATGGAGCATTTGCACGGTTTTTATGCGGGACTTCCCGGCCGGGCGGACGTTTTTGTTGCTCGGTTCGCGGACACGGGGCTTATTGTTTTGTCACACGGTCGGATAGACGCGTGATTCGTCCGGCGATCTGTCTTCTGGGGTGCATACCTGATGGGGCTGCGGAGACGATACACCGAAACGAACATATGTTGCTCTAAATTTTCACAAATTTTGAAAAAACATTCTCACGGTCTGTTCGACAAGAACGTGTTTCTAATATAATAATATTAAATTAATAAGGGCAACGATATTACGCGTGCACTTGGACAGTCGACAATAACGGAACGATCAATGGAAATCTCACGCGGACAGGCGTTGCGAAACGAATGTTTAGATTACACGTAGCGCTGGTTGCAGTCAATGAACAGGTGGTAAATGAAAGCAACGAGGAATCCAACGGTTCAGCGTGAAAGTAACTCGACCTTTGCGGTCCAGGTAGTCCCCGTTACCTCCGCGGCAGAGTCGAAATCTTGTTCTCGGTTTAGCATATTTTCCAGAGACAAGTTCCTCTCAAAGAGAATTGCTAACTTCGCGAGGAATCGGCGGTAGCCTTGAAACACAGACGAGAGTGTCTCGCGAATCGAAACAATGAGGGGGAGGGGGTGGTTTTCCAAAAGAACCTGAGGCGCGTCTCTCGTTCGAGCCAAAGGGAGCCTGTTATTTTTCAGCATTTAATACTAATCGTTCGCTCGAACATGTCGCAATAGCGAGCGACTCGACGATTATGACATCTCGAGCCGTAGACAGCCCTCCCGTTTGATCTTCACAAAGCGCGATAATTGGCACACAGAAAGGCACATTAATGCGCATAAAATGGAACAGGGAACGGCGAGTCGCATTACCTCCGCCGCCACAAGTAAATAGCAAGAAAGGCCTTTGATCGTACGCACAAAACGACACGCCTTTGCCATAACGGCGCAAAGTTTTGCCGGGGAGCTTCGCGAAATTAAATCGCACCGGATGCTTTGAATGAAACAGAACGCAAACTTTCTGTCTTACGCGAAAACTGCATAACAACGCGGCTCGTGATTCGGCATTTAATTTTTCCTTTCGGTCGTGTACATGTTTCTCTTGAGTCTTCTTTGTTCTTGTCGGTTCTAATTCTTGTAGCAACACCGGTTCCTCCTTTCTCGCTAAATCTACACCACACAAACGCACTTGAAAGAGTACTGTGCGTGATTGGTTCCCTCCTCATCATTGGTCGAAAGTGGGGGTGGGTGGAGCTAGCAAAGTACTCCCCTGTCTCGCTAGCCAACTTCTCGCGGACGCATAGCACTTACCAAGAAGCTTCACACTACAGTTCACGTTCTTGTTGGTCACTGATATTCACTAAACGTAACACTTCACACTTTAAACGATGTAACGTTTTTACTTCGCTAGGGGAACTTTCCCTACAGTTTACCTGTAGGGACATCTTCTTTTGGATCTTTTAATTCACTCATTCTGTGACTAGCAAAATAAGAATCCAGACGTAAGAGAACATCGACTCAGTCGAGGTTACCGATCTATTTAAATCCACGAAAACACTGCACCCATAAATGATTTGCTATGCTCTGGAGCACTCTAAATTACGTGTCAAGTAGTTGTAAAAAATGATGGGTATAACTCGTGGTCATTTAAGCGGACAGCACCGGTGGTTCGAATCGTCGGTGCCAGCAGTACGACCGATTCTTTTTCTCCCCGCGAGGTGTTCTAGGAAGAAACGAGCGCAGGTGAAGTGAAGGGAAACGAGTTTCTACTCCACGGTGGCATTGCAAAACAAGATTCTTCGTCGGCGGTCAGTGAATGAACAATGACTTCCGGTGTCTCTTCGACGCTATAATGGGGAACTCGACGGAGTTAACCGCAGGACAAGAGGCAAGGTGTACCGATAAGGAGGATGGGCTCACGGGTGCGTCGGAACAAGTTCACCGTAACTCGTTTAAGGAGTTCCACGATGGAGTTCTTAGCGGTGAATGCATTAAAAAGTCCTCACGCAGGCCGGTCTGAATCTAATCTGAAACTCTGTTTCGACGATCTGATAAAAGTGGTCCGCCCGCGAAGTTTTATCGCGGCGTAGTGGCCAACGCAGGTATTAGTCGGTCTCGAGCGGCAGATAACTGTAACCAGAAGCTCGTTAAGAACTCACTTAAATCCCACTTGCCGGAAACAAGCCGAGTTCAAGTGCGTTTCAGACGCTGGGGGCGGGGAAACGCCTCGTCGCGGCTGCTTTACGAGCTGTTAAAAGTAAAAGTGCGTTCCAAGATCCGTGAGTTACCGTGCTTGTTGATTTCCATCGCGCGGATGCAAACCCGAATGAGCGTTTCTTCGTCTGGGATGGAGCACTCTGAAGCCCCTACGACGCAGATTAAGTGGAAATCTTACGGCGGCATATACAGACTGTATATGCTTCTACGATTAGTAAATGTTATTTAATGAGAGGGTGAACCTATCGATTTTTTTATGCAATTATACAAAATTGCGGGTGGACTTTAGTTTCAGAGATACATTGAAATTCTAAAATTGTCTATAAATATGTATCTTATTTAAATGGTTCGTAATATCGTAAAAAGAAAGAAGAATCTTTCCGTGTCCGTTGAGCTTTCCACCGCGACGAAAAGAATCGGTTGCAGGGCCACCTGACGGCGAGCGTGGGAGTTACGGTCGGTAGATGTCGCCACGAAACAACGATATTTCATTCGTAAACGTGAATACGAATCATGCGCGGATTTTTCATTTGTTTAGGTATACCTCGACTGTGGCGGCAATTTCGTTCGTTTTTATAAGTTTATCCGACCAGTCGAATTTCTGCCTATAACACAGAGATATGATTTTATTTTTTATCAGTTTCCTTTCGCGACGTTAACATTCACGTAAAGCTAAATCCGAATCACCGAGCAATGCGAAATCAATCGTAAGGCAATTAAAGCCAACAGCCATCGTTGCCATCGGTATATAAAACTTCCAAAACTCGATCGCGAAGTGAGCGTCGGTTATTGCGCTGTTTGCATTGGACCCCGACGCTCCGCATTCATTTGAATTTTAAACAGTTTTTCCGATCTTTCCGTGAAACGATGCCATAGATTTCATTATACGCCATTACGGGTACAGTTTTTCGTTTCGAATCCAGGGAACGGTGTTGATGGTTCTATTGGATCGTTAAAGAGAATCTCTTGTCATTTGATTAAAAATAACTTTCATTGCATTCTAATCATTGTGCACAGGCACACAAAAGTCTACGAACGAACTATATTCCGTTTATATTTTAAGACTATATTCGCTGTGGTTGTATAAATGTTAAATCTTGAACATTAACTAGCTTATTTATTATTTATCGCGATTAAATATCTCAGTGCCGTTCGGATTATCGTTTGTAGTAAGGTTAATTGAAACGTAATGGATGACGAACCGGAGGGTTATATTGCAAATGAAAGAGAAGACGAACAGGAGGAGAAAGAAAGCGAAATTAAGGATGAAAAGGTGGATACACGTATAAGTACTAATCTATTTGAAAGTCGTGGTTCTAGCGACAACCTTTCCGACTATGAAGAATCCGAATATATACCGGAATACACTACGAAGTGGGAAATAGAGGAAGAAAAATGTTAGTAATTGTATTAAGACTACTTCTACCAAAGGTGTCAGACCGCCTATCGGTAAAAACGAAAACCTTGTTTCTTTTAGCCCTTTCTAGGGAAACGATAGATTGGGAGAAGGAGGCAAAGAAGACCGTGCACCTTGACATCGAGACAAGAGAGAGACGGAAAACTATCTACGAGCTTGATTCGCACATGTCCTTTGGCCCGTCGAAGGAGGACATTTTAAAACTTAGCAAGACGGATTTCAAACCCGAACCACGAAGACAAATTCAATATTCCATTTCGATGGTAGAAAACGCTCGGATACTAGATATTAGTTAGTTAATATTCAAAGACGCGTCGTTTTTAGGGGGTGCCAGGCATAGCAAGACTGAACCTAACGCCTCTGACGCAAAAAGTAGTCGGTTGCGTCATTGGTGAGAACGTAAGTACCGAGTACCCTTGGGTATACGTGAGGAAGGAAATTATCGAAGACAACATAGATCTTCACGAAGAGAGTAGCGACTTTTTGCCCGTGAAAAACGAGATACGTCGGTTCCCAAATACGAAGATACTCATTGGCTACGTACCGTCGCTAACCCAAGAAGGTCAGTTCTACGTTTGCTTGACCGAGGAGGGTCGCGACGCTGTCCTGGAACATATCCAGAAACTAAGGGAGGAGCACGAGAATCGCGTCAGAACCGCGGTGTACAAACCACTGGGCGAGTGGCGAGACCTGGGAAGCCAGGGTGAGATCGAAACGATCATCGTTTCCAATACAAGGCCGCTTTTGGAAATCGAGGTAAGAACAATAAGAGACCGAAATATCCTTAATCGCGACCAACCATTTGAAATCTCATCCGCTCCAGCGCCTCTAATTTCCGCGTGCACATTTCAAAATGGCACCTATCCGATATTTATCCTGTTTTACTAATTCTAGCTGGTATCTACCGCGGAGCTGCTTAACGCGTCGGTGAACCTGATAGACAGGAATGTCGATGACCAAATAGACGGATACATCGAACTCCTTCCATATCGCCAAACGTATGATAATATATCGCGAAAACTGATGTACAAAGCGACGCAAGTGACGCCGATGACGAGAGACATTAAGGTCCAAACTACGCTATCGATGACTACGAATTCTTGGAACCAGTACGGATACGAATACAAGTCCCCGGATATTCTTGCCTTCAACGAAGAACAAAGGGAATCGTTTAAACGTTTTCTTGAACGTTTTACCAACGAAGTGTGCGACGAAGTTCGTTTACAAACTACAGTGCCTTATTTGTACATATTGTAGCGATGCTTGAAAGCGAGAATATCGGATCTGTTAGTTCACTCGAAAGCAAATAACCTGACCTTTGTATCGAACCGAAATTTACAGATGTTGATAAACGCCACTTGGGACATTTACACAAACGATTATTGGAATTTAGTCCGGGACGTAAGGGACACGCAATGGACGATTCCGGCAGCCTACAAAGAACACTTGAGCTTTCACGATAGCGAACACATCAGCGAAAAAGTCATCAACGATCTCTGTTGGCATTCACTATGGACCGGAATTCTATTCGCTGCTTACACACGGTACTCCAAGTGCCATCGACTTTTGGGTCCAACACCACACGACGAGGTAAACGCGACGAAGATAATAACCATCAAAATAAAATTTATTCGACAGAATTCTCTTTAAATTTCTACGTTTCCTTGTATGCACAGTTTCTCAGAATTATCCCTACAATTAGGCAGGTTGTGATCCTTTAATGCTATACAATTATAATAGTTCCATTACATATACTAAACTCTGGACTTCTAAACAACGGATTTATCGAGCGTGTCCCCGTTAAGTGTAATTATTTCGCAAACTACAATTAAACCTTGATAAAACCTCTATACTCCTACACGAATCACGTTCGCTCCTTCCAATGGTAGGTCACTTAGCAACAAGTGGTATATTATCAGTTCACAGTAAAGTTGAACAATTGATACATTACCGACTCTATTGGCACTTCTCTTACTTACCATCAAAGGGTTATCTAACCTATACTTTCATCTGTCGGTAAAAAAGATGGTCATCGAGTCATCATGGGTTCGTCGGTAAAACAGATGGCCATCAAGCAGCCGTAGGTAAAAAAAAGATAGCTACCATATCACTACACTATTACAGACGAGGTATACGAATATACCTTATATCTAATGTATGCTTCCAGCAAACACTTGAAAGCTATATTTATATACTGTTAGAGAGACACTAAATTGTAGTAGTTATGGACGTTCGAAAATTCGACCATTTATATGGGGTTTTTCTCGCTTTACAGGGTTAAGAAACAACTTTCCGAATATTTTTGCGATTTGTGCATATTCTCCATCAAAATACGCGTAGTTTGCTTTTTTAAACATTAAAATCGTCCAATCCGGTCAGAAGTTATGACGTTTCAAAGATTCGCATGAAATTTCGGGGAACCATTTCTGGCCTCACATTAGATTTTCGGTAAAGAATTTTTTTCTCGAAAATGCGTAGGATTTCGGGGGTATGTCTATTCACCAAAAATGATTGTAATCAATCCCCGCGACTGAAAATAATTTTTTTAGGACGATTTGAAATTTTTTTTTCCGCCGAAAAATTTGCTCCTCTCCCCCTTGTCGATTTTTCTTAAAAATTTGGACACCCGTCTTGTTTATTGATAAGAAGAGGTCATATCTATTGGGCCGCCGATTTTGATCAAATATTGTACACATAAAATATATACATATAAATATATTTCACTAGTTAAATGTTATAAACGTAAGCATTCGTATACTTTCGTGTGAGCATTGCTTCCAATACAGGTAATGAAAGCGTACAAAGACAATTACGTACTGGTATGGTCATTCACTGACAGTTTAGCCCCAAAACTGATCCTCGAGTGTCCAAGGGAGGTCACAACAGTAGCCGTGAATCCACTCGATCCAACTCTGATCATCGGTGGTTGCGCAAATGGCCAGTTAAGTAACAACCCAATAATCGGATACCATACTCTATCGATATTACGATAAATATAGGAACTCTTGGAACTGTAGGTTGTAATTTGGCATATTCCCGGGAAAATTGAACAAATAGAAACTGTCATTGTAAGCACTCCGAATCAAAGAAGGTACAAGATCGCTATCAAGAATTTGAGTACCTGGTTGCGAGAAGTAGTTGGAACGTCTACTGTTAGAACTACTGCAATATCGTCGCTAAAAGATAGCCAAAAAGCATCGATAACGCACATATCGTGGATCTCGCCATACGATAAAATCGACGAGAATGGTAGGATAACATCGTTACCAGAGGATACGAACGTAGATGACTTAACTAGCCAATTTGTCACTTCGAGCCAGGATGGTACGATCGCATTCTGGGACTTGAAGTTAGTAGACTATTATAGATAGAACAGGAATACACTTCTAATCTCTGGCGAATCTGTTAAAAGGCGTAACGTTATTAACAAATCAGTCTACGCTATTTTAAAATTTATTTGACCATTTCACGCGCAATATGTTCAAAAGGTTCGTGGATTTTAAGCGTTATTTATTTTAAGGCTGCAGAAGTTTATGTACGAAAGTCGCCATATCGCGAGGAAAGGAAAGACGACCAAACGGCCTGAAATGTTAAAGTCAGTTTCGCCGTTTAAACACCTCGACCGCATCTTCAGGCCACATTACGTTCTGGTCGTTCAACATCCAAACATAAGTCGAAAACAAGTAATCACCACTATGAGTATCTACGTACCGACGTTCAAAAAGGAACGCGTCGACATTTCTCCGCCTACAAAAGACGTAACTGTTAGAAGAGTTTACAGAAATATAATCAAAAAACCGAATTTTGTAACAGAGGCGAGGATACTCGTTGGCACAGTCGAAGGTATACACTATCCTTTCCAATTCTACTTTCTTGCTTGTTATAGTGCTACAAACAGTACTAGGGAGCTGAAAATTTGTCAAACTCGTCACAACTTTGTCGAGTATTTGTCATCTACAGGTGACTTTGGATGCATCACGTGGGAAGGATACGAATTTACTACCGATATGGTTATCAATAGCGAAACGTGCCACTGGTCCTGGTACAACAAAGTACACGATGGGCCAATAACTCACGCCATTAGATCCAGGAATGACAAGAGTATCGTTGCTACAGTGGGCGGGAAGTTATTTTGCATTTGGAGGGACGACTTCAGCACACCGCTGGTGTCTCGAAAATCGAACGTTGGGTACGAACTGTGGCTAGAATTTCAAGATACACGATAAATATTTATCAACTGCAGGTACACGGCGTTTTCTTGGGGTAGCTTTCGCCCCACAGTCGTGATCTTGGCGCGTATGGACGGAAGTATCGAAATTTGGGACTTTATGATCAAAAGTGAAGAGCCATGTATCGTTCAAAGTTTATCCGGACGCCTAATCACGGGGGTTCACACCCATCAATTGTACCTGGAACCTCAGTGTATAGGGTTCTGTGACTTCAACGGTACTTTCAGAGTATTCCTGGTCCCAATAATTTTTCTCAAACACGACAAAATGAACAAACAATGGATGAACAATTTCATTGAACGACAATATCAAAGGGTAAGCTTCTTTGTCAAAAACATCTAAAGCAAGTATATGGAAACTTCCAATATTATTTTCAGATAAAGAAATGTCAGAACTGGCAAAAAGCATGGGCAAAGACACATCGCGATGCTATTGAAAAGACACAAATGCTGGTGCAGCACATAGCAAAGAAGAAGCAATTGGAAGAGGAGAGAGCCATAGCTGCGAGAAGAATAACGGAAGTTCCTGATGCAATAGCTATTAAAAAACCCGCGGTACCTGTCCTTCGTAAATTGATATCGTACTATTTTAATCATAGTATTTTGTTCGTGTACACAGAAACCATGGGAAATCATCGAAGCAGCGCGCGAAAGGTGGCAGGAGATGGAACTAAAGCGGATGCAACAGGTGATTCTGGAAAAGAAAGGACTGAAAAAGGACGACCTGGAAAGGCAACGCGAACCGATATTGAAAATGCGACGCGAGGCGATCAAGAAGAAGGAGATGCTTGAGGAGACGTTGAACATGCAGGAAGAAATTTTTAAGCACAACGTGAACCTGTTTTTCCCTAAACGACAAACGGAAGCCAAACGTGTATCGCTGAGCACTGCCATACAGCTTGATGCCAAAAAAACGAGAAAGGACACTTTGGCGGAAACGTTACTTCAACAGGAAGTACTGCAGGTGAGTCGACAAATGGAAACCAGTTTGTATTATTACAGACGCGGGGCAATAGCGGCAGTTACAGCGGGACAACTATGTCCAGACAAAGATACTTTCAACATGGTGGGGGTAAAGTATAAATCAAATTCGCTTTCCAATGGGAAATACTAAAAATTAATAGTCTGTCTAACAAGAACGTATACGATATAATTTTCAATCAGTTGAAAATAATTGAATGGCATGCAATTATTTTGTTTATCTTCGTATTACAACACATTCCTATCAGTATGGTCGTTCGGTAACGACTGTCATATTACCCTCAACATCACGCAGTCACACGTGATAAAAATTCAACATCACACAGTCACACGCATCGTATCGTTGGCACACAGTGGTACGTATCAGTAAAAACATGAACTAAATTAATACTTCTGTTATTAAGAAGCATTTTGTCATGAACTGATCGTTTTTAGGGGATCCTTGTTCTTTCACTAAGCTAAAGAATTCCTTCTACATTATGGAAATCGAATTTTTACTATATAAATCTTACAGTAATCAATTTCCCACGCTTGTTTTTTTTTCATATTTTCGAGATAATCATGTTCAATAAAAACAATATTCATAATATTCATAAAAATCATAGTAGTGTAAAGTATACAGTTTCTCTTAATAGCAAGAGCTTTCAAAAAAATTGATATACATAGAAAAAAAACAGAGAAATTACAAAAATAAATGATGCTACGTTACCCTATATTTCAGCATCTGACCATAATTCATCAACCTCGAAATCCGTTTCGAAAATAGCGGTATTCCTACACTTTGTATGACCGGAGTCACAACCAGCATATTCGAAGTTAGTGTTGCGTTGCTTCTCGACACTTTTGGGGTTCCTCCGGCTATATTATATACACCTACCCGGATTCTTCTCTCGAGTCTTCTCTATTTTGGTCGAGTCTGATATTTGTAGCAACCAGGTCCTGAACTCCTTACTCATCTACCACTCACTCTTTCGCACCCTGTACCAACATAAGTCGATACAGGGTCCCGGGGGCCCCACGTGGAGGTGAGGTGAGTGGATTTGACCAAAATGAGCCCACCAACTTCGCCGAAATTCCCCGCACAGGACTACTACCAAAATAGTGGTCCAGATATAGGAGAACATCAGCTTAATCGGGGTTTTCGACCTGACCAAAGCCAGGAAGACTCACTCCAGCCTCATACCCCCGTTTTCCAATAGTAGTTTGTCAGAAATATTCAGTGTATCCACGTGTAACACATGAAATGCATCCACTTTGAAACTTAAAACAAACAAACCAGAGAATATACAAGTGAGTATACTTGCTGGAAAACTTTTGCAAATTGACGTTTCTTTCCTCTGTAGATTGAGTCGGAAATGCCAAAATTGCAGTTCTCATCTAATATTAATGGTTAACAGGTCACATCTAGCCTACATGCATTTTTGTACTTTATTATTCATAATAATTTTAATTGCTCAAAAGGATGTAGAAATCGTCGATCCAGACGAAGAGATTGTTAAGAAGTACATGGAAACAGAAACGGAAGCATTGGCTTATTTGCAGAAGAATCCATTCGTGCACACGTTCAATTGGAGAACAGTGCTCGAAGAAGGCAAATCAAGACGGCTCTCGATGGACTACAAGTTAAAAAATATTTATTAAATCTTAATAAAAACGAAACATCGTTCTTAATGTAATGACAAAATATCGATTGCTTTGATTAAAATTTACTGGAAAGAATTACAGTGGGGCATTTAAACAAAGTCATCTGACTAACTCGCTTGTAAACATCTCGAAAAGAAGCCTACTTTATTAATATTTCGATCGTTACTGCCTGATTAAAAAGCTGTACTTAACGTTATTGTAAAAAAAATTCAAATTCTATAAACATAAACCAGACCAGGGTCAGGGAATACCAGGTCAAGTTCAGACAAATGGATTCTACTGTTTATACAGTCCTGTATCGATAAGAAACATCGATGCATCGTTGCCATCTTTAACACTTTAATTCACTGGCGAGCGAATCACTCTATATAAGTGGAACATTGCTCGAGAACCACTCAGTAATCGCAATATCGTGAATACGTGTGTATGGTAGGTTCCTTTCACTTTTTACGTCGTCTCAACAAGGTTGGAGTTTTCCTTATACGACCATAAATTTTGTTTCTGTCCTTTAGCGTAAACGTAATAATTTGATCGACGTTAAATAACGAAACTTTTGAATTATCGTACTAAAAAATTAAATGAAAAATTAAAAATAGCGTATTCTTATAGCATCGGTGTTTTAACGTAACCTAAATTTTATTTCATTTCGATAGTTACAATTTCTTCGTATACAAACTATTAAAAAAAAGTGTTTCAAAGGCTGTATGGACTTGCAGTGCCCAGCGAGAGGAACAAAAGATGTCCAATCAACGGAGGTACGAAAGTCAATTATTTCGACGAAAAATCGATTTCTATTACCTACGAATATTCAATACCTTGATCGAGTTGTTGATGCTAGTCTAATAATCTTGAACGTACTTTTGAGTCGATTGTTCTATTTGCATTTTAATGCGTCGCAGAAAAACTCGATCAAGATTTTTTTTTTGGATCTACGTTGAATGGATATTTTTTTACTCTTGCAAAGCACTATAAATCCTTGAAGTCTTGAAACATTTTTTTTAATACTCTGTAGAAGAACTCGAGTGAATGCATTTCACGTATTGATTGCATCATTATAGCACATGTACAAACAATTTTTTATATACTACAATTAATCATTATGCTCGCCTGTTATAGCATCAAACATGAATAAATTTATAATACTACTTCTCGTTGTTGGCGCTGTTGTCGCGAAGGTAAGCACGAACATTTAATCCAAATATTTCTCGATTTGTTATAAAATAGAGAATGGCAAAATTACCGTCACAAAAACCAACATAAAATTATCTCGTTCAGGAATAGAACGCAAGGATTGTACTCGTATTTGTGACCTTGATCGACTTTGAGATTGTTTCGCGAGAAAGGAAGACCCTATTGGCACTTTTGTTTAAAAAGTCGTTTCGATACAATCGTTTGCCGTTCGAAGTTGCATTAGTTGACAATTTGTACTTCTAGCTATGAATATTTCAATTGGTTTGCTACATACTTATTTAACATCGTGATATCTATTGATAAAAGACGCCGATGAAATGCGGAATTGTCGTCCTGACGCCTCACGATGTGAATAAGCGAAATGTAACTGGACAACTGACTATCATGCAAAACGATTCCAATGGACCCGTTCATATCACTGGCAATGTATATGGCCTGACCGAAGGATTGCACGGTTTTCACGTGCACGAGAAAGGAGATTTGAGACAAGGTTGCACGTCTGCCGCTGGTCATTTTAATCCCGAAAATGTAAGCTATAATACGTACCAAACAATGTACAATAATTCAAGTATTAGTGAATAACAAAAGAGAAAAATCGAGAATATTTACAAGTATCTTGTATCGTCCTTCCACGAGAAGAAGGCACAACGTGTTCACATCCCCACTCTTGCTGCAGTCCGCTGATTGGTTGTCACCGATCTTCGTCACCATTTTCGACCAATGCAATCTTCAGCGGACTGCAACAGGAGTGGGGATGTAAACCCGCTGTGCCTTCTTCTCGTGGAAAAATGATACGTTCTAGAAACTCTAATAAAACAAAAAAGAAAATAAACTTTTTATTTTACAATAATGATTAACAAAATGATATGCATACGGTATCGCTTTGAAGTTATGGCCACCAAACGCACGTAATGGGGGACTCGCTCGCTCTTGATCTATCTCACTCATTCCCGGTGTATCCCATTCACCTTCTTCGCTGAACATAAGAATCTATAATAATCACAGCAATTCCTTATTTCAGTATATATTTTCTAAAGTAGAAGACGCCAACGCAGTATTTCAAATAACATAAAATTCTAACTCCAACTTTGAGACAACATTGTTTCAAATAAAAATAGACGTCATGAAACATTTTTGTGTACGAGTACTTTTTATTACAAGTTATGTAAGTATATTTTCTTTGTTGTTGCATTCAGCTCCCTCACGGTGCACCGAACAGTCCCATAAGGCACGTTGGTGACCTGGGAAACATCCGAGCCAACGCAAACGGAGTAGCAGAAGTGGACATCACCGATAACGTAATTTCCCTCCGTGGACCGAACAGTATTTTGGGACGCGCAATCGTCGTTCATGCTAATGAAGATGATTTGGGACTAACACAGCATCCACTTTCTATGACGACTGGAAACGCGGGAGACCGTTGGGCATGTGGCATTGTTGGCATACTTTAGTGATATTTCTTCCTAACCCAGACTGTATTTCTTATATCGATATATTTACTTTGCTGCTTCAACTCTCGCAGTATACAAATGTAATGAGAATGAAGATTGTAATCAATTAAAAGTATAAAAGGAAGGAAGGATCTATACAGGCTATGAATATAAAATTTACTTATGAAAATAAATCATCTAATTTGCGTTTCTTTTGCAGTTGTAATTTGTATCTGAATCCTCTTTAATAACATTCGCTTGTAACAAATGATTTACTTTTATATTTACCCTTTGGGTCCATTTATTCTATGCTTGCATAATATTGTAATAGTAGAATGTACCTATTTCTGCATCTGTATATTCTAACTAAATAAAGATGCAAATTTGCACGTAGAATTGGTATCTCTCTTTACACGGATCCTGGGATTAAAAATCTATGCTACAAAGAATATATTCTCCCCCTTATTGTGCAATACTGTTTGTAAAGCTATTTACTTTCTGTAGAATGTATAATTAAGACAAAAATAGGTAAGGCTGTAGTTTCAAAAGTCGCAAGTTAATAACTTTTTATTTATTTCGATATTTACAAAAGTAGCAAACACAAAATCTTTTATGTTTACCTTATGTACACTATACTAACCCTCGTAGTCTAAATGCTGGGTCTCTTTAACCTGTTTCATAGATTGTACGCTATAAATCAACTAGTGCTTTATTGCTTAAGATAACAAAACAATGTTAGTTCTACCTTGACAACAGGAACTTAAATCAGTATTCAGTAGAGCAGCAACGAAGAAAGTCGAAAGTTTCACGAAAGCAGGCGTTAAAAGCTAATAATGAATATGAAAAATAATCGCAGCAGAATTTATTTCAAGATCGTCCTTCAAAATATATACACACGTATATCTGAATTTTCTTTATGGATCAAAACTGCTCAAGCATTCGGACTTCGAAGGTTAATATTGTTTTCTCGGACTATACGCGTTACGAGTTAGGTTATGAATACTTACTAACTTCACAGCAAGAATCAGAACCGACGAGAGTAAAGAATTTCTGGCAGGCCTTGGTTTAAAACGTAATCTCTCGTAATCAATTACCAGAGCGTTCATCCCGGTTGCTCTTGCTTGGTTACACAGTATTCAAATTCATATTGGGAATTTACCGTGTTATCGGGTGAAAACTGTATGTGTGTCAAATCCTGCCCTGGTTGTAGGAAAGGTTCGAACTGTGTCTGCTGAATATGCTCTAACTCTGCTTGATGTACTATTTTCGATATTTCCGACTTTACTTTCACTTGAAGCGTGGGCGAGAATCCTCTAACGGTTTCCGTAACGGCTTCGAAGTATTTCAACAAAGCGTCGCAAGGTAGCGCTGGTCTACCGTTCGAAGCGTCCTGAACAAACGCTGCGGAGCTAACGGACTCTGGTTTTCTAAACGTACACTTTAAACTCTGGTCCAATGAGGGAGAAGAAGGAGGAGGGGGAGGAGAAACACGATTTGGTGTCAAAGATGATGGAGGAACATTTTCTGCGACGGAATTTAACGTAATTTCTTCAGGAAGCGGTAACTCAGACTTGTGCTGTAATCCTTGTCTCCTATTGCGAATAAACTGACTCGATTTCAGCTGACCAAGAAACGGATTCAAGAATTCCATCTCGTATTCGTATGTCCACGGTTTCGTCGTGGTGCTACCATCTGCACGCCTCATTTTCCTAGTCTTTCGAGATTTCATATAGAGATCCCTCAGATAACTCCACCTCGTTTTACATCGTTTACCTTAAAACGACAATTAGAATGTCGATATTTATGTAAAACATGAGAAATATTCTACCTAATACTTTTCTTTTTGTACAATCGATGGAAGCAATACAATGAACTACTTTAGAGCAAACACCTAAAAAGCTTCGAATATTAATCACAAAAGCAACAGTAGTTTCGCATTCCCATTTCTCTATCTCGTTTAATTTACGTTTTCGCGATGTTTTTGCCAAAGACTAGTTTCTACGATTCATCCGAAATTTCTACGATGATAGGAACTACTTAATTAAACAATTTATATCTAACTCGTTTCTGACCTGTTACTCCCATTTTCGCTGCTATTTCTTCCCATATTTTATCTCGCACGAGCTGATTGTAGTAATCTGTAGTGCTAGTATCGTAGAGCTCCTCGTATTCCTTCACATTCAAAATTAGTTCCCTATCGTCCATCTCTTTTATCTGCCTTCCACGCTGCTCTCTAGGGAATCGAAACTATGGACAACGAACTAACCACGATACGGTTCGAACACGTATTGTACTGCAAATACTTAATAAAAAAAATAAACAAACAATATAATTTTCGACTAATTCCACCAAAAACTGAACGTTCGATTCGTTTCGGTCAGGTAAATGCTTCTAATCTGAACTATTTTTAGCTTCTCTCGGTTCGTTTCGTTTCGTTTCGTCTCGTCTCGGTTCGGAAGTATTCGGCTCACTCGACACGAAACTTCGATTCCCGAACGAAGTTTCATTCACCGACAATATAAATGGAATTACAATTTCTGATTAGGAATCATATTCAATCAGAAATTAACTAAAATCGCAGACAACATAATAATTAAATAATTCTAGAAATGATATTCGACCAGAAACTAACAAAATCACAGATACCGTAACAATTAAATATCAACGTAACTGTTTTATCACCCATGGAAAAGACAACTAGCGCCAGTGATGGACGTCAGCTTACGCATGCGCAGAATTTTGCGAGGGAAAACTCCCACAAAAATCCATCACTGACTAGCGCCACCATTACTCGAACTAATAATCAATTCGATTTCAAACGAAATTGTTTCAAAACACTCTTCGTCAATTTAATGTAAATGTTCAACCAGACAGTCATATAATATATATAAAATTTTATTAAGTTGTTTCTAGTAGACAGTAAACATGGATCTGTTCATTTGTAATAAATGTTTCACCACGACTGAGAGAGGAAAGAAACCATTTTGTTTAACACAATGCGGTCACATATATTGTAATGGTTGTATACAACAAGGTAAAAATTAAAAATAATTGAAACAGTAAGCATCATACAAAGAGTATAGTTGTTTCACTATCTCCTACGATGAGTACAGCTGCAGTCTTTAAATTTACAAGAGGGAATTCGGCGGGCGACAACGTTCGAGTTAAAAAAAATATTTTATATCTTGATAAAAAATGATTTTTTCGTAATGTAGCAGAGAAACAGTGCCCTCAATGCCAGCAAATGGGTGTCTATTCTGTGGAATTACAACAACCATCTCTAGCACGAGTGGAAAACTTTTTCGCGCCCGTGACTGAATCTCTGGAGTCGTTAAACAAAATATGCGGATTTCAAAACAATCAAACGAAACTCATGATACAACGTTTTTATGAAATTGTGCGTTTCTCTAATCTTTGTGCAATTTGTAGAAAAAAATTATCTAAATCATTTAATCAAATTCAAGGACAAGAAGTATGAAATGCTGAAGTCCCACTATTATAATCTTACACAAAACACGAAAATACTAAGAGACAAGTATATGAAACTAAAGTTAGAAAATGCAGATCAAAGAAAAAAAATTATGTCTCTTGAAATACAAAACAGAACACCGCATTCTATGAGTGATACCTCTACGCCATTTAATTCTATTAATAGAAGGAACAAAGGAAGGTATAAGATATGCAGATTATTGAAAAATACAAAATTTATGCAATTTTAAATTAAACTGAATATAGTCAAATGTCTCAGTAACAGAGTAAAAAGACAAGAGAGAAACATATGACAATGAAGATTTTGTTTTCGCAAAGTAATTAATATCCTTCTATTTATAGGAATACAGGAAACTCATACCTTCTATCTTGTGGAACTAATATGTCAAGTCAATCTTATAATACAAGAAAAGAGAATACAATTTTGGGAGGTTTTCGTATACCTAACCCACAATCTGTAAAATTAATTGCACCTAATGGTGATTCACATACAAAATCTACTTATACTTTCGCAACTTAAATAAAATTATAATACTTTATATCATATGTTATTAACTTGAAGTGTTTAAGTTTAAGAAATAATTACTATTACTATTTTCATAAATATATGATTGATTAAATATTAAAAAAGAAAAAAGAAAAACTATTATTTCCAGCCTTTTGCAATATTAAATTGCAAACACCATCAATTTTATTATTTGTTTTATTTTAAGTAGTATAAGAAAAATTATTGTTTGTGTTCTAAATAAATAATATTTCAAAAATTAAAATTTGAAAACTAATGAATTACTATGAAAATCAAAGACGAATTAGATTAGAATTGTATATAAACTATATACAATATTTTTGGGCAGATTTCTTTTAAAATAATGGTTACTTTATATTTGTAATGCAACTACAGTATCGATTTGAAGATCTACGCAACGTTGTAATAATTATTTAGAAAATGGACTACCTCACCAATTTTTGTAAGATCGAAATATGTTGCCAGAGACATTATTCTCAACTATTTCCTTTATATCATAACGTTGCTCAACCATCATTTTCGAGGCAATCATAAAAATATTCGTTTTGCTATACAGTATTGTATTTTCAAACCTTTTAAATCTTCTCATAAACTGTTTCTTATTTTCAACGATAATATTATATGATCTTTAACACGAGACACGTATCATCAGCTGTTATTTTATTATATGTAGCGAAGTGTAGTGCAACGTGAAGGTTAGACGCATTGGGTACGCATGAAAATAACTGATTTAGTAACTGTTTTATTAAGCACCATTACCAAATGACAACACACGAGGAACAGCCCCAAATAACAAATACGAATGCTATTTTCGTTTCATCGTTAATAGTAAGTTAAATATACTTTTAAATTATTTAAATATTTCTCAACATATACAGAACGGAATTAATGCAAGAATTGCGGGAAAATTAAACTTCGCTTTCTAAAAATCTAAATTCTTTACAAAGATATTTACTATTTCAGTGATTCTAATAAAAGTGTCATGTGTATTTGAATATTTTTATTTTTTTTTCTTTCCTTTTTTCATTGTTTAATTATAAAATTAACTTTAAGAATAAAGCAAATTTTATTCAATAATTCCTAATTTAATTTAACACTATATGTATTTTGAGAGGCATAAATTTCTTTTTTTTATCTGTATTTTCTATTTTTAGCTTCATGTATTTGTCTCTTAGTAATTTCATATTTCTTGTCCTTGAATTTGATTAAATAATTTCTTCTACAAATTACACAAAGATTAGAGAAATGCATAATTTTGAATAGGCAGGAGGATTAGCTGGTACTTCTGTTGATGTAGCATTATTTCCATTGGATACATTAAAAACACGATTACAAGCTAAACAAGGATTTAGAAAGTCAGGTGGATGTTCTGGTCTTTATAAAGGAGTTATTCCTGTTTTGATTGGTTCTGCACCAACTGGTACAGTAAACATTTTGTAAACCCTTTTTATAAATAGAGAACTATAAAACTACAGAAATTAAATTATATTTTGTTTTTTACAATATTACAGCATCCTTATTTTTTGTAACTTATGAAGGTATTAAAACTGTTGTACAATGTAAAGTTCCTGAGAAATATCATTCCTTGCTTCATATGGGGGCTGCATCTTTAGCAGAAATGGTAAAATTTATGAGAAACTTTAATCCATGAAGCCAATATATAAATGAAGATATTTAATTATTAAAAATCGTATGATTTAAAAAAATTTGTATCACTAAATTTCATTTATATATTGAAAAATTTTAATTGGTAAAATGTAATTTAATTATCATGCTTTAAATAAAGGTAGCATGTCTGATAAGAGTACCCATAGAAGTTGTGAAACAAAGGAAACAAGCTTTAGTATTAAATAAACAAGATATTACCCTTAGATTACTATATCGTGGATATTGGAGTACTGTGTTAAGAGACATGCCTTTTAGTTTAATACAGTTTCCAATATGGGAATATTTAAAGAAAGTCTGGAAGTTTAATGTCGATCGGGATATCCTTCCCGTGGAAAGCGCTATTTGTGGAGCAATTGCAGGTTTAAAACTTTAATTGTACATTACTATATTTTATTTAATGTACAAATGACTATAAGTAACTTGTTAGGTGGTATATCTGCTTCTATTACTACGCCATTAGACGTAGTAAAGACGAGAATAATGCTCGCTCATAAAAATACAAATTCTGAGAAACTGAAAATATTATATATGCTAAAAGATGTATATAAAGAAAAGGGTTTGCCCGGGTAAGATTTGCAATTTAATTTACAACTAATAATCTAATGAACTTTATTGTTAATGTGAAACATGTCTATGTAAACATAATCACTATAAATTTTGCAGACTTTATGCTGGTATTGGGCCTAGAATAATTTGGATAGCTTTAGGTGGTTTTATTTTCTTTGGCACGTACGAAAAAGTAAAAACTGTAGTAACAAACTTCTCCCCAGACTTACTTCTTTTTTTATGAGGAGAATGCCAAATATTACCGATGTATACAAATGTATAAAAAATATATTAATTATGTAATTTATACATAAAAGATTAACTTCTTTAATAGTTATAAAATATATATTACAATAATATATGAAAATATGTACTATACTTACTTCTAACGGTTGTATAAACATGTCATTTGTAATATTAAATTCTCACAAAAGATATAACATTTTCAAAATTTAAACATTTCGCGATATTTGTTATAATCAATTAATGCACGTGTCGCTTTAAAAAAAGAAATATACTAATGTATATTTTATTTTTATAATTTAGATTTCAAACTTTGCATTAATTTTTCTAACTTCATTGCTTTCTGAAGATTACCTTGGACTCTTAACTTACCCATCATGAATGCTGATGCCGGTTTCAATTTTCCTAAACAAAATTTTTTAGTACAAATTATGAACAAATACGACCTATACTCAAACAGATATTAATATATTATTACAGTAGTAATAATATCTATATCGGGCCGGTCCCGAGCGCGGACATTTAAGTTGGCATGGTTACTTCCCAGAATTTAACGGAGATAAGGAAAGAAGATAAGTGTGAGTGAGATACAATAGCTGACACCCGAAACCATATACCTACATATATACAATGTATCGATAACGACCGGCGTCAAGTTACGTAGACATTTAAGTGGGCAAAAGTGCGGTCACTTAAGTGGGTACTACTGTATTTGTTAACGAACTATAGCTACATAAATACCCTTCGTCTCCTGATACTTTATTTTAATATTATTACTTACCCGAAAACATCGCAAAAAAATTTTTAGAATCCATTGTTAATGTAGCATCTGGCGGCTGACTTGGTTCCCCTTTACCCGTCGAACCATTACCATTTTTAAGATCCAAATACCAAGTATTAGTTTGATCACCTGCAAAATTTACATTAAATAATACAGTCGGAGAATAACGAATAAATGACAGAGCATTAACAAAGTAACTGATTATTACAGAACTTTAATTACCGTTAACATTAAATTGAAATATAGCCCCTGTTTTACTAACAAGTTCGCCACTTAAATTAGCTTCAATAGCCGTAAATATTTGTTCAATTTGTAAATTTGATTTACTAGTATCTTGTGTACTTTCAGTTTTCTTTTCTCCAATAATATTAATTAACTGTTCTTGTAAATTCAGCCCATCCAAATTCTCTTCTAAGAAGAAATCAAGCATCAGCTTGTCTTTGTTTGCTGAGGAAAAAAGCAAAAGAGTTTGAAAAATGTTTTAAAGATACGGTAAAACATATTTTTGTAAGTTATTGCTTTATTTATATTAACTCCCCGGCAGCCGCGCTTTTTATCGTAAAACGACCGCCATTTTTCGTACTCCGTACACGCGGCGCTAATATTATGAAATTGTAACTTTCGGGTCAAATAGATAGAAAAAATAGCTAAACTGCACATATTGGAACAAAAGTACCATGCATTGATGGAGGACAGATTACATTGCAATGTTCGAAGCCGCTTGGCTCCTAAGAATTGGTGGGAACAACCGCGGACACTTAAGTGGGTAAAAGTGCGGTCATTTAAGTGGGCAAAAATGCGGTCACTTATGTGGGCACTATTTGTATATAACTTACCTGGATTGCATGCATAATTAGTGAAGTCTGTAATTCCTTCGCTTTTCAAAATATCTTCGTCGACTAAAAATTGTCCAGTGACGGATTTACTATCTCTGCAAATTAAAGCATAAACAGCATCTCCCATTATTTCAGGTTTGCGACTATAATCGCTTGAACTTGGGCCAGATAACATTTCAACTGCGGCAGTATGGATAGCTTAAAGAAAGATATGAAATAAAAATTTTTACATTTAAAACATAAACATTATATCTGAACAAATCGGGATTTTTAACGCTAGACGAATAACATTGATTTAACTAATGATCGATTAAAATTTACCAGTTTTTGGCCAAACAGCATTGACGGCAATACCAGCATCTTTAAATTCTTCTGCCATACCAAGAGCACACATTGACATACCATACTTAGATATAGTATATGCAACATGATTTTTAAACCATATTGGTTTCATACTCAATGGTGGGCTTATATTTACTATATGAGGATTTGGGCTTTTCTTTAAATAAGGTAAACAAACTTTAGACCTTGAAACATTAATATGAAACTGATTAATATAAGTTACCAATTCAAACAATCAATACAGGGATTTGTATACTTACACAAGAAATGTTCCTCTAGTATTAATATTATTCATAAGATCGTATCTTTTCATATCCGTGGATGTCGTGCCTGTTAAAGAAATTGCGCTCGCATTATTAATAACAACATCGATACCACCGAATTTATTAACAGCATTCTCTACTGCAGAAACCACTTGTGCTTCATCCCTTACATCTACAATACATGGCAATGCTTTTCCACCTGCTTGCTCAACTAAAACAAATTAATATTTTCTCTGTTAATTTCAATGTTATGATAACATGTAACATTATATTAACGTTTAATAGATAAAATATTTCTGGTCAGAAACCCCTTCAATAGAATCTAAGGTAACTATTTACTAAACTTGATCATTTCTAAAATAACTGTTTAAAATACTATTTCAAATAGCATGCTATCTTATTTTACAGTCATTTCAGTTCTAATAAAATAAAATAAATTATCATAATAATGAGATCACCAGTCTCATTAACTTTGAAGCACATTGGAAAAGGAGGGTCACTGATAAAGGAATGTCAAGACTTGCCCCATTACAATAAATTTTGTGTATATTTAGAATTTAAGTGTTTGTTATTTGGTTACTCCAGAAAAATAAAGATATTCTCTTATGATGAGTGGAACTTTCATTTCAAAATTGCAAATGGGACATTTTTAGAATATTTACAAGGGAGGGATCCCTTGTTAGTAACCAAGTTGGAAGTGTACAAAGAGTTAACATAATAAAAACTATTATTTATAGTTGTTATTATGATCTGAAAGTAAGATAATTACTTTCTGCAGCTGCACTGTATATAGTTCCTGGTAATTTTGGATGCGGTTCTGCAGTCTTAGCTGCAACAATAATATTAGCTCCATCTCTTGCAGCTTTCACAGCAATACTTTTCCCAATGCCTCTTGATGCTCCAGTGATAAAAATTGTACGACCAGCAAGTTTTCTATAGTGAATATTTGCATGATATATGTATAATTATTTTATAAACTAATCAATTTTATTTATTTAAATTATCTAACAACTGTATTCATCACATTAAAACAAGAAGAATTGGATCAAGGATGTTTTACAATCAAGCCCAAATTAATAGAGTAATTATATTAATTGTATCTGAAAAAAATTTCATTCATTTGATCTACATTCAAATAGCAGCACTAATCCTATTTTCGCATGCTTATTAAAATGGAGAAATGTGAGAACATATTATAATTTGGAGCTGACTTGCAGAATTAATTAAAAACTATCGTTTAAAACGTATGTTACATACCCCGTATTGATCATATTGTAAATAGATCGACGAACTGTCAGAAACAATCGATGTATTTATTTAATCGTCAAACCGCTTTATTCGGTTACACTCACGGTAATGAAATAAAAATACGTTTAACAACATAAAGGCATAAATTGTACTTCAACTGAGTCACTATCGACAACGGTGCAATGTTCAATTTTTGAATTCTTTTAATTGTGTTTTCAAGATTAGGATTTCATCTTCGACAATATGGCGAGAATTTCACGTCGAAAGCCAAATGACTAATGCAAATTATTCAATGTACTCGCACGTGTTACTTTTGCTAATTAAATTTTTTATATACCTACGTATTATAAAATATATTTGAGGAAATATAAAAAAATTACAGGTGACATTAGATACGAAAGTCAATAATTTAATATCACTATGTAAAATGTTTTATCTAGAAGATTAACAATGAACAAGTTGGGCGAATTTGGCATTTTTATTTTCATTAAATACACATGATTAGTTCCGTCAATGTTACATTTATTTGAATTTTTATGTAGACATAAGTATATTTTATATCAAAGATTTAGGTTTTCTTATAGAGAGAATTATTTATTCTGTAATTTCATTGTCTCTTGACCACAACTACAGTCGATGATAACAGACAAATTAAAACAATTTTGTGTTTTTATTTGTATTTAAATTATGAACACTACATATTCGATTGTTTACGTCAATACCATAAATATACTGTAAATAAATATTGCGAGAACATTTTATTTATAAAATATTTTCTAATTTTAGGTTATGTTCGTAATACATCGATAAAAAAATGTGCGGAATATTTTGTTATATTTCACAAAGCCAAGAGAACAATGTGAAAGTTTCAAACGAGGTATTATTATTTATATTTATACACGCATACAAGATAAATTTAGTTAGGTTATGAAAATATGTATTAACGAACGTGTATTATTTCGTCAGTGGAATATTTGTAAGGACTTAATAATTGCTCGTGGTCCTGATAAAGCAACAGAAAAGTTCGAACATTTAACTGAAAATTGGTCTGGACATTTTGCTGCTTCTGTATTATGGATGCAAGGCTCTAATTTTACTGAACAACCTGCCATAGATTCTAATGGCAATATTCTTCTTTGGAATGGAGATATATTTTCTGGAAATTTGGTAAATATCTTACATCATGAGTGTTGGACATTATGTGAATAAATCTTATTCTTATATCTGTATTGTAGTAAGAATGAAACTATTGTTGCAGGCTCAAGATAACATATGTGATACTGATGTGGTATTGAATGCTCTTCAATCATCTCCAACTATTATATCTGTATTTAAAGAAATACAAGGGCCTTACAGTTTCATATACTTTCAAAAATCCAGCAACCTTCTGTACTTTGGCAGAGATACTATAGGGCGACATAGTTTGCTCTTAAAAGCAAACACAGATGAAAATATTCTAATATTAACATCTGTTGCAAATAAACAAATAAATGGAATTGTAGAGGTTCCTGCAATTGGCATTTTCGTGATGAATTTAGCTAATTTAAGGGTAAATCTTGCATGCTATCCATGGAGAGAGCCAGACTTAAGATTCACGGACGTTATCGATGTATTGGAAACACATTTAAGCGTAGATATCGATATTAAAGAAACTATATTAGAATCTGATACATTGGCAAATCTGCATTTACACCCAGATGTTATAGATTTAGAATGTTTTGAAAATAGTCCTTACTTTGAAAACTCTTACATGACATTGCAATATTTTTTACAAAATAAAGATATATATGAAAGAGTAGATCAACTATCGCAACTTCTTCATAGAGCTGTCGAAGTTCGAGTAAAGAAACAACCAAAATATTGTAAGAACTGTATTAAGCTATTTTTACGTGGGGAAAATGTTACGTGCGATCACGCGAAAATAGGCGTATTATTTTCTGGAGGTTTAGATTCCGCTATTTTAGCATTGATCGCCGACAAATACGTTCCACAAAATGAATATATCGATTTGATCAATGTTGCGTTCGAAAAGTTAGTTAACACATCTATGAAATCTAATGCGAACAATGAAAGACAATGTACACAAATTCAGTACGATGTTCCCGATCGAAAAACTGGAAAGCAGACGTTCTCAGAACTTTTAAAGATTTGCCCAAAAAGGAAGTGGAACTTTCTTGAAGTATAGTATTAACGCTTTTTCAAATTATCGTTTGTCACGAGCGATTACTATCGATTATCCATTTCAGTTGTAATCGTAAATCGTTACTTCGATTAAATATTTCCTAGCGTTGTACAGGTGATCTTAAACTAATGTGTGTTTATTCCAGGTAAATGTCTCTCAAATAGAATTGCAGAAATATCGTTCTGCGCGAATTTCCAATTTATTATATCCGCTTTGTACGATATTAGACGAGAGCTTAGGTTGTGCTGTATGGTTTGCAAGTCGTGCCAGGGGCACGCTTTCAGCGAGCAACAATTTTTACGAATCGCCGTGTAGGGTAGTTTTGTTAGGCATGGGAGCAGACGAATTGTTTGGTGGATACATGAGGCATAGAACAATATTAAAACATAAGGGTTGGAACGCTCTAGCGCAAGAATTAAGTATCGAATTAGCTAGAATCTCTGAACGAAATTTAGGTCGTGACGATCGTATTGTATCCGATCACGGGAAACAATCGAGGCTGCCATACTTAGATGAAAATATAGTACGATATGTGCAACAATTAAAACCATGGGAAAGGTAAATGGTGTACTTGAAAAATGGCGGAATTGTTAACAAAAATACAGCATCGTTGAATTATTTATAGGTGCTACCCAACAGATAAAATGCCATCTGGTGTGGGAGATAAGTTGTTATTACGTTTATTGGCATATAAACTTGGTTTCCAAAATACTGCTAACTTTCCTAAGAGAGCATTTCAGTTTGGATCTAGAATTGCTAATGGCAAAGAAAATGCTAAAGATGTATCAGATAGATTATGAAAATTGGTTTGTAGAATGTTATTTCGTTATTAGTAAATACTTTAACAAGTATTAAAAATGATCCAATGTTTACTTTCAGACTGGTTCACTGTAGTGTAACTTTGCCAAGTCTGTGATATTTAGTGTGTACTACAGTTTCTGTCTTATGCTTAAACATGCATTTGTCTTGTAAAAAAAAAACACAATTTTTAATGTAATTTTTATATAAACTTTTTACGATTTATGGAAACAAAATAAAGTATTTCAATAATATGTTTTATGTTATTTATACGTTAATTCTATGATTATATCTATCTGGTGAAGTTCATTTTGGCTCGTTTATTACCATAGTTAGAACTATTGCCTTGTTTTTTTAGAATTATTTACGGACATAATTCGTTTAAAACAAAAACGTAAGCAAATATTTTAAATAAATACCTTGTAAAATTAAATAACTAGTAGTTAGAAACAAGACTAAATAATAATAAATAGCGTATTAATATCGAACTTACAAAAAAGAGAAATGTTTCGCGTATTAAAGGAAATGAAATTAAATACGAAAAGGTTAGGAATCCTTTTTAAATATTTTAAAGAAATACTACATAAATATATACGTATTTTTATATTCTTACATTTATACTATTGTTCATTAATATTTATTATAAAATGTTGAATTGATAACAATTACACACTAATTGTTATATGTTTTATCATCACGATCGTTTTAAATGATTTTGTAATTACTTGATTTATCACGTGATTTTACACATTTACGTCAACATTGTATAATTACAATTAATACACATATGTTCAAATAACTTTTATTACAACTATACAAAATATTTTTCAGAAGTGTAAATTCATGCAGAAAGTATAATTGTTGAATCCTGTACACCATCTGTATATTAACAAATTTAATACCATATGAAATAATAGCACAATGTCAAAAAATACAGTTTGCTTAGACACAGAATTGAGAAAATTAAGACCTGCAGAGTTATATATGCTCGGACAAATATTAAATATGTCAGACTCATGGAAAAAGTTAATGGCAATTGTACCAAAATGTGAAACATCTAATCTTCCGAAATTCAATGCAGAACATCTTAGGTGATGTTATAACAAATTCTTAAATATTTACAAATGAATAAGTTCAAGAAGAATAATTCATTCATTTTTATATTTCCTTCCCATGCATTTTGATCACAGCATGATCGAGCATGCTGCTCAACAACAGAGGAGGAATGCAGCTGAAATATTTTTGGCAGAATGGGGAACAATGGGAAGAAAGAGACCAACGTTACGCAATTTATTAAACCTTCTAGTGAAAGCAGAATTATTTAGAGCAGCCGATTACCTGGCAGGAGACATTTTAAAAGGTGTGACATATAAAAATGTACAACTAGCTTTATTTATAAAACCATATACATATTGTGGATTCACTATTTTCTATTTTTATTAACAGAGGAACTACCAAAACGGCCAGAATGTGGGCCTGCAGCCCCTGTAGATATTTCAGATGAGGTTATAAAAAAATTGTTAGAGGAAAAAGTAGATCTACAAGATACTGATTCTAACGAGTTGTTAATATTCGGATTACCTTCTGAGGCTAATGGTAATAAGGTAATAAATAATGCGACGCGCAACAGTTCGCTGGAAAGAAATATGCAGTCGACAAAATTGGTTTCCATAAAAGAGGAACATAATAAAAAACATTTAAGAAACGTTGAGAATGCAATCATTCAACAGAAACACGCGGAAACATTGTCAAATGTAGATGAGTCTGATTTGATGAAGTTCAGTGGCGAACATACGAAACAACCGGTACGTACGCAAAATACAAATAATAATTATTCAAAAGAGTATGGTTTTGAGAAACAGGAAATGTTGTCTCGTGATTTACCCGTATTTTTAAATAATTTTGGACAAAGTGTAGAAGAAATTAAATTAAACGAGGAAGCGCGGTCAGACGAGCTTCCAGCTTTTTTGAACAGCAATACGTTTACATCCAGTAATACTTTATATAATAATTCTACAAACGATTCATTAAATCTGTCTAATCTAAATATTAATCAAAATGAAATAACTACTACTGAATTACCGCAATGTGTTCTCGAACTTCGTGAGAGTTCTACAAGCGATTCCGACAACACGGCTGTTGAACAAAATGAAGGAAATATGATAGAAAATGCATTGAGCTCGCAAGAATTACCAGTTACAGTACTGGAATACGTTAAATAAAATATTTACAAGATACGTTTAAGTATGCAAACGTCTATTTCGATAAAGGAACATGTATATCGATATTCGATATTTATCGAAACAAGTTAAGCTAGCTTAAATTGGTATCGTAAAAGGAGGCGAAAATAATGTTGTACAAGTGTTATTACATTCATACAAATTTACTTAAAATCTAATAAAAATAATATTACCGATAATCGCTATTACGCAATAGAAGTAAAACGTCCATTTAAATATTTTAGAAGCGCAGTATAAATAACAATCTTTATAGTGTATATAAACGAGTATTGTAAGAATTTATTTTTTGATGTATTCTGATATACTTTAATATAAACTTCATATTAAAAATTATATACTTTCTTTAGTGTCATTATATACAACAATAGATATATGCTTTATGAAATATATCGGTAATGCGATTAAATTGATTAATATAAAGGAACCCTTGAAATATATCACATTGTGCAATAATACAGGATGGGACATTTAAAACAAGACATCTGGACAACTCGTTTGTTTTTAAAGGTTGAAAAGAATGTTTGAAACTACTTATCGTATCTCAAGCATTTTTTCATTTTTTAAAAATGAACAAGTTATTCGAGTGATATGCTTTACACGCTTCATCTTGTATACAAATTAGATGCAGTGATACGTGAAACTTTGGACATAATCGAAATATTTGTAAGTCTCATTTTTTATAAGAAATACGATATTACCTTGTAAAAAAAATGCAGGCTTAGCTGTGTTTCTATCCATCGCTATTATTACCTTGATTCATAGTAAAGTATATGCTTTGTAATTCTCTAAGATTGCTTTCTAAGGTAGCAACTTCATCGTATCTGCAATCATCTCTAGCTTGTTTAATATAAGCTCGAAGATTACTCATTTGCTCAATTATAGGATCCATAGACGGAGGCATTTTAGGAGTAACGTTCGACGGTCCCCAGCCTTGTGATTGATTCACCACCACTACCGGCTACACAAATAATATATCGATATCGATTAATCGATATACGATAGTACCCATTTAAGTGACCACGCTCGGGACCGGCCGCGGTCATTTATGTGGGCACTACTGTACGTAACTTCGATAAACGTAGAATTACCTGATTTTCCTTTACAGAAGATCGAGCCTCGGTATTCCACGCTTCCCTTTTACGATATTCTTTAGATCTCTCTCTTTGTTCTTCTTCTAACTGTCTTTCATATGCAATTCTAGCTTCTAATCGTTTCTGACGTTCTATCTGCAACTCTGCATATTTTTCTGCCGACGGTAAAGATTGTATACTCAACAATTCTTCTTTTAGAAATATCATCGCAGATACTCTAACCATGTGATGCAATCGGAGTTCTTGTTCTTGCGGTGGATTTTCTACGCATCTTGTTCCCAGTACAGAAATTCTTTTACTAATTAAATCGATATTTTCACCTAATTTTGCGATTTTAATTCGTAAAGCCTGCGCGTCGTCTAAGTTGTATGTAGTTTCTCCCTCACTAAACAAACAGATTTTTTAATATGAATCGTAATGGTAGAAATTTATATCATAGATCGCATTTCTCAAACTTTATCTTCTTGCGGACCCGTTACAGTACAATTATTATCTTTTTAATATACTCTAAAATTGTTGTTTTTTAAAAATGATTAAAGTAATTTAAATCTAAAAATCCCTGGATCAAGTTTGAGAAACGTTGTTACAGCCGATATAAAGTCTTATGGTGACATACTTCAAAGACTCCCCCATTTTATTGTACATTTGCATATGTTGTGAAGCTTCTTCCATGTATGCTCTCATTTTTTCATAAAACTGACATACGATTGGTTTATCGAAGTGTTTTGCTTTTTGTTTTTCTCTCGCATCAAGTAAATTTGCGCAATGCATACAAATTCTAAAATGTTGTTCGCCAGCTGCCGAATCGTTAACCAACGATAAAACACTATTCAAGCTACCACTGGACGGTGATCTGGCTAATTTTGTTAGACCAATACCCGCACGTACTATGCGCTCGGAAATTCGTCGTTCTGAAGTAGGAGACACTGCAGAATCATCTTGTACTGATACAGGACTTGTCATTTTCCCTATAAATTAGTTCTTTTTTTTTGTTTGTACAAAATTATTTTACTATAATTTTTTGGAATTTTTTACGTACGTGCATCTTGCAGAGATAGAAATACTGTACAATTGTGGCACATAACAGCTCCACAAAGTCTACAATGATGTTTTCTTCTTGCAACATGAAAACTCTTTGCACATGTAGGACATAACTTCACATCTTTCTCATCTATCCATGGCACAATGGCACGTTCATGAACTGTATCAACAAAAACAAGAGTGTCAAGTTACTTTTGTCAAGGAATGTGAATGTTTTTGACACAAATAATGACCGAATTAGTAATTCTACCTTTCCTATCAACAGGATCCGTTGGTAAATTATTTAATAATTTATCTAATCTTATTATGAGTTTATTTGTTTCTGAAGAATATCGTTCCAGTCTTGCATTTCTTATATCTTTAAAGTAAGCTGTATGTGATTTCATCATACCTGAAAGTTTTATTTAATTATATACTTTATAAAACTTGTTAAGTTTGGAAGGATACACAGCTAGAAATAATAATCCTTAATGTTTAAGGGGACATTGCAGTCTAAAATTTCAGAAAAAAAAAAGAAAAAAATTTACTGTAACACTAAATAAAACTTTCTTAACATTAAATATTATAATGCATGTTTTTACCAATTTCTTGAGGTCCCCAATTAATTTCTGGACTATATTGTCTTTTATTTGATATAGAGCCCGAAAATGATTCTGGTATTTCATCTTGTTTTAAGATTTTTTTTTTTGCCTTGCCAAAGAGATCTAGAAATAAGAACAGCTTTAAGATGCTACTTTGTCGATCGCATTAGTTCATTTTTAATGTAAATATACGAATTTATTTGTTAATATTTTTGTTTTACAAATTTAAAAGATCCCCGTTCAATTGAAAATACCAAAGTTCTTACCTTTAAGCGACTTGAGAATTTCTGGATCATTGTTATGAAAATCCTCGAAATGTTTAGTTAATTGATTAGGTGCCTTAAATTCAGTCATACATATCGGACAAATAAATCCTTCTAATACTTTTTCGCTACCAGCCATGGTAAAATATGAAATTTACGATACTTTGTAAAATTTCACGATTTTTTATTGTAATGTTTTTCTAGTTCACACACGGCAATACTCATTTATAAGCGTCTCTTCGACCGTGAATAGAAAACGTGCTTTGCGAGCAGCCATATTGATTCATATCAGCTGATGGAAACGTCAAATTTTTCTCACTCGATTTCAGACAGAATTAAACAAATTCGTGATCGTAAACCTTATTTAATTGACAAATGTACAAATTCAGGTTGTTATAAATATACCACAAATGATATGTTTCTGTAGATAATTTAATGACATATAAATTTGATTACTCTCCATTTTTTAATACAAAGTCGCTTATAATTATATTTTCATAAAATTCTGTTACAAAATAAAATTGTTACATCTTTTTACGCGCCACTAAAACTTCTATTGCGATATCACTGTGTCGAATAATTGATCTGCTAAAGTCCTAAATTCGTCCGATGCTTCGCAATGTTTTAGAACATTCGAACTAATTTTTTCTTCGCCATAAAATGCACCAGCAATTGCACCAGTCATACTGCCAATAGTGTCTGTATCGCCGCCCAAACTAATCTGTAAATAAGAGAATAATATTTAAAAATTAATTTATGTTCTGTTCTCTTCTTCTTTCCGAATTAAAAAATCAAGCGGCGCGCTATGCTTACAGCATACTGTATTGCTCTCCTAAGGGGATTCTCTGTTTGTATGTCTATAATTGGTTTCTGTGCCCTTAAGAAACAAAATATTGCAGTGGGTACTGAATATAAAGCTGCAATATTATTTCCTAATTGTTTTACTACTTTCTCATCATGTGGCCCTTCACCATCTTCTGATATTAACGTTTTTATTAGATCTAATTGTATTTTATAGGGCTGTGGTTCTGACAGACCCAATCTGTAAAAAGTACGAATTCGTTAAATATTTTTACGAATTTGTTCTGGTTATAGTATGATATATTTTACTATATTTTTAAAACATACCCATCTTCGTCTTTTTCTATTTGGTCCATTTTGTAAATTAAATCGTCGATAAAATTTATTACGTTTAATTCTTTGTTAGGATTTAATAGAAGACTTTGTTGGACTGCTATTGCCTGTAAAATAGTGAAAATGTTAGATAAATTTTCTATTTAAAATTGCATTGAATGTAGATGTTCATATATTCAAAATGTAGCTACTTGTAAAATGGCACCATCAATTCCAATTTTATGAGTATGAGTAAGTTGTGTTGTTTTTCTAACTATGTCTAAAAGTTTGTCATAGTTTTGGTAGCAAAATAATGCAACAGGAGTGACTCTCATTGCTCCACCATTCCCCCATGAACCTTGACCATTAAATTGTTCCTTTGCTGGCTTTTCAACATCCATAAATTTGTTACCACGTAACTTTTGGAATACCTTGTTTTGCCAAAATTATACATGAGCAATAAAACTGAAAAATTCATTTATTTAATTCATGGGATACTGTATGTACCGTTACAACACCAGGCCCATAACCACGATTAGGCTCCAGATAGTAACTCTTGACAAATTTCTTTGCTAAATTGACAACATCCAACTCTTTTGTCTCTACCAAAGATTTGGCCAGAGAATAAGTCATTGCAGAATCATCTGTAAACTGTATGACAGGTGCTATACAGTTAAAAAAATACTCTATGTCAACATCACTATGCAGACAAAAAATTAATTATTTTACATGTTTAACCCCAGAAAGATTGCAGGGGCTAACTTGATTAACCATCAGTACAAGAATCTTAAAAATATACTATTTACATCATAGATCGTCGTTACGAGATTCCCCCCTCCCCCCCTATCCCTAGTCTTTAACGCAACTGTTCGCGCTGTCTTGCTAGGGTTAAGATTTTACCTTTGTAAAGTGGGCCCTCCAATTTATCGAGAGACCGTTGTAAAACTAATTTAATGCCCTTTGTACATGTTTCCTCAGCTTCGTAAGGGCTGCCAAGACAATCACCCATTAGAACACCAAGCATAGCACCGCGAAATTTGCTTCTCAGCAACAACAAATCTATCTTTGCCATATCCTTTACGTTCTGTACTTTGGCGGAACTAGATTCGACAATTTTTAACTACAATAATGTTCGAACTGATGTACAAAAGACACGTATTAACATAAATTAACGACTAGAAAATGAGTAATACTACAGATACGGAGGTTATGCATATGTGTCTTGATAAATCTAAAAATTGATTCATGACAGTGTAACCAGACGGCAGACCGGTGCCCAGAGTACGCTTACCCCTCCATTTACGCACACCAATCCACAGCAATGGTACGTGAGCTTAGACGCTTTGGACAGCTTCGGGAATTCAAGAGAGAAGGCGAATGTTAGCCTTTCTTTCTTGCTTTCGAAACAGCTGAAATTCGATTTGTGTCAACCTGCATATGACTTTGAGTCTCAATTGTCCAGGCATTTTTATTTTCTAACCCATGCATACTTATTACACCATAAACGAGGTGAAGAATAGACCTATGGTTAGTGGGATAAACGCTATCGCTGTGCCATGAGTGTCTTATAACATGAGATACACTCTTCCAAAGTGGAACAAAATGTTAAAAAGATCATGCATCAAATTCTAAGGGGATCCTCGTAAGAAGGCTGTAATCTTCGTAATGGTTTTAATGGGTCGATGATCAACAATGACTAACTTATGGTCACTGGTGGTCAACAGTGAGGTGGACATCAAGGTCAGCAAAGGTCCAGTGAAGATCTAGAAATGGTCAAGAGGTGGGACCAATCGAAATAAGGTTGTTCTCTAGACTAAGCGGTTCTTAACTCTTCACGTTGACACTGTCTCCCCACTCTTCGACTTCCCCTCTTGAAGACTACCTCTGGACAAATTCTTCAGTACCCCTGGAGCATCCAGGGGGATCGGGTCTCGCGGGCCGAAGTCAGGCCATTCGTGGAGCGGTGACCACTGGGGGGACCAGGAGTGACCAGGACTGACCAGGGCTGACCAGGGCTGACCAGGACTGACCAGAACTGACCAATACTGACCACTACTGACCAGTGCTGACCAGTGCAGATCCGACTACTGACCACTACTGACCACTACTGACCACTACTGACCAGTGCCGGACCGTGATGACCAACGGTAAGAACTATTTAAAATTGCTCTCCCCTCTTCTATTCTATCGTCTGATACCAATTTTGCTTCAATGAACTGATTTTGCCATGCTTGTCTAACTGATGTTGCTATAATTTGAATATTTTCTTATTTTACAGCTGGCCCAGTGGTAACTATCCTATGTACTGACAACAAGTAGTAAGTCCACTCCACTTATTTGTATTTTATTATTTTTATTTGTTTGTTTCATGTGAATTCTATTTTATTTATCTATCTGATTTTATTTGGTTATTATGAATGCTCCTTTTCTCTGTTTCTATTTTTACATTGTTTGTCGAATTTATGTTATTGCTTTGTAATATACTGATTAGAATAAGATTTTTATTTTTTCGTTCTTGCTCGAATTCTCGTAATATTCTGCGGAGGTACTTTGATTCTTTCATTTCGTTTGATTGTTTGGTGTCTTGATCCAAGTTTCTTTTGAAAATTCTTTCAACTCTCTTCGTTGGTTGTGCATCTTTCATTGGTTGCACTTTCGTTTGTTTCTCCTTCGACCAACGATCGTTGATCACAGAATATCTTTATTAATGGAGGGTGGTTGGGAATCGGTTAGGGTTAGGGTTAGGGTTACGGTTAGGGTATCGAATGTTCGTTTTGATATGTACAACATTGTGTCGATGCATATATCATATTTGTTTCGACGACGTTGATTAATATAAGATTTTTATTATTAAGTTTCAGCTTAAATTCTTGTAATATTAATATAAATATTAGTTTTGATTTCAGTTTAAATTTAGATTAATCGCAAGGACATCGAGGGAGTACGCCACAACCGCCGAGGGACTTCTAATTCCAAGTTGATTAGTCTAAGCTTCGTCGCGAATCTTAAAATTAACGTCGAAGATTTCTTTATTGTACATATTTTCGCGTCTGTACCAAGCAATTATTCAATAAGTAGCTTCTCGTTTTCTCGATCCCTCGTTCCTAGCTTCGGTCACCGCTGTTTCATCGATTGAAACATGTGATCGGCCGTGTATCTGGTCCGAAAGATCTAATCGCCTTCCCTTGGTAAGCTTGATTGAGGGAAAACGGCACTTCGCTGGAAGGTGTGGAGTTTCCGTATTCTGCGGAAACGCATACCTTCCAGCGGAAGTCGACTCTGTCTCAGGTACTCTCTCTTTGTCAGACAGCCTAAGTCGGGTCCTTCGGGCTCCCGGCGGGTTGCGTTGGAGAAATGGAGACCTCGATTCGGAGTTGCAGTTCTCTGTTTTCTTGTTGAGATCGAGTTAGCAAGGGCAGTAGATTCGATCCTCGGATCAGCTGCACGGTACAGCATCGCGTCGCGTCGCGTCGCGTATCCCATGATTTAGCTTCATCCCTCTTTTTAATCACATAATTGCTTGGTACAAGGAACTTTGTTTCCTTCTATCGTCCGAATTTTAGCTTCAACTTGACTAGACTTAAGCTTCGACGTTAATTTTAAGTCTCTAGTGTATCTGCGTATGCCAAGTAATTATTTAACAAGTAGCTTCTCTCGACTCGTTCTCTCGTTTCTTGCTTCGGTCACCACTGTTTCGTCAAACGAAACATGTGATCGACCGTCCAGTTTGTCCGAAAGATCTAGTCGCCTGCCAATGATAGATCGATTTCTAGAAATAGAAATCAATCTACCAAGGGTAGTGTTGATTCGATCCGAAGATCTGCTGTACGGTTCAGCATCGCGTCGCGTCGCGTCTCCAACAATTTAGCTTCATCCCTTTTTAAACAAAATAATTACTTGGTATTTAGACTTAAGTCCTTAGTGTAGTCGCGTGTCCTGTCAAGTAATTATGTAACAAGTAGCTTCTCTTTCACTCGTCTCCCGTCCCCTCCGATCACCACTGCTTCCATGTAGAAAGCAAGTGATCGGCCGATTAGCTGGTCCGAAGGGTCAGTTGCCGTCCTCTAGTAAGACGATCCAAGGGAAAGGGTATTTCGGCCGCAGAGGGGATCAGGGACTGTTCCTGTCTACGGTAGCCCCGACTCAGGATCCCTCTCTCTGTCAGACATCCCGAGTTGGGTCCATTTGGCTCCCAACAGGCTGCTTGGGGGAAATGGGGAACCTGTGTCGGGTGCGTCGATTCCCTTCCCCTTCGATCGGACTTGCCAAGAGGCAACGAGCTGACCCTTTTGACCTCGCTATTCGGTTCGCGTCTTTCGTTCCTTGCACTATTGCATGGTGCATCGCGTCGTATCGCGTCGCGTCACCCACGATTTAGCTTCGCCCTTCTTTTAAACAAAATAATTACTTGACATGACTAATCTAGTTTCTAAGGATGTAAAAGGGAGATCGATGGAAGTTGGATTCCATCTATCTCCCTTCGGGTCTCCACTCGCAGCAACCTCCACGTGGTGAGACCTGGTAATCGGTGTTACCCACGATAGAAAAGTTCTTCTTCGTGGGTAACACCGAGCTAATGGCTGCGAATTTAAAATAGTTTCTTTAAATATTGGATAAAATTGTTATATGTGGTGTTTCATACGCGGTAGCTAATTTTCACGAATCGATGTATCGTTTTATAGTTTCTTTTGCGTGTCTGTGTCGTACTATGAATCGGTGTAGGTAAGTTGCAAGTTTAATGAGCCCAATATTGAGGAAGGGTTGGAAACCCGACGGATTTCGGTCAAGTTGAACTTGACAAGTTTCCAATATCGACGGTATTGGGCGTCGAAAGGATATCACTTTTCCATATATGTGTAATTTATTAATCGAGCAGTCGGTCACTTGTGCATGCGTCGACATAAAACGCTTTTTTTTTTCTTTGTTGCGCTCGCAAATAAGCAGTGCAACGCGAAACGAAATTATTGGGAATTTTCGTATCAAATATTACGTTATTGACTTTATCCCGCGAAGTAAGCATTTATTCCTGTAAAACCTGTCTACTCGATATAGGATTTATATGTAACAAAAATGACCATTCTATTGCATTTAGTATTGAAATAGTAGGAACATGGTACTACAAGTAAGTAGAATATGGTCGGTGCGCCGTGAAATTTGAAAGAAATTTTATAAAAGGCTGACTATAACGTCTGACTCAATACGATACGAACGAATGTATTTCCTTCTCCACAAAATAACTAGCATTGGCTGCATAGTAATTACTTTGTGCATTGTCTTTCTAAACTAGTTTATACAAGGTATTTAACAACAGGTGTCGAAAATTTAAAAGGATAATCGATCAGGCTATATCTCACCAATAACTCCGTCTCCAACAGCCGAGAAACCACACCATACTTTTATAAAATAAACATTTAAAATTCCTACGTACAAGTTCGTAGACCCCCATAACCCCATCTACGGATTTCAGGTTAGGAATCACTGTTACAGGATTGACGGGAGCACGCCCGTACGATCTTTATGGAGTTTGCGTAAGTGTTGAGAACCGCTGCGTTCGTCTGCATAACAATTTCATTTAAGTATTCTTTCGATTCATTTACTCGGTACGTTTCGAAGAAGGAAAGGACGAACGCGAACCGGTACGGAAGGAGCGCCCGCGCGCGTCCAGTTAAGGGTGGTTTTCGTGGGAAGGATCGCGTAGGCGAAGGCGAGAGAGAAGGAGGGCGGCGATTGGTCGAGCCAGAGGATGCGTGGTCCGCTCAACCCGGGCACCACCAGTCTGCCGCCGACCGCCGTAAGTGCGCGGTCTGTCTGTCCCATTCTTGATTCCGGCTACGCGCGTTCACAGTCACCTCGCCGACCCATGACAAAGGAACGCCGTCGCGCGTACTCCCCGCGCCATGCACAGACACGACGTAACGCGTCTCCATCGTGAGCTGTGATACAGCGTGGAGTTAAAGATCATAATAATCGACGGCGTGTAATGGTGTCTGCTTGACTCCCGTGTCCCGATCCTCCGCGGAGGAACGTGCCTTTCCATCGACCACATCGACGCCGATTCGAAAACGACCCAGGGTCATCCACCCTGCGCCCGAGCAGTTTCGCGAACTCGCGTTGTCCTCTGAACGCGATCCGTGTTTTCCTGCTCCTCTCGACCCACCACGCCGTCGTCCTCCCCAGGGTCTTATCGAATTTTCACCGTACGGACGAGCCTGCCGCCTTCCACGGACAAAGGTAAGTGATTCTCTAGCAATGTTTTAGACCCTTGGAGATATTACGCTACTAAAAACTATTCGATGATCGTTCCCTCGCGCTCGATAAAAAAGCTTACTGTCAGGCCACCGATTCCCAAACACGCGTCGTGGTGGCCAACATTTTATTCCGTACGATAGACGAAATCTGCGATACGATCTATTCGTGTAATTTTGGTTGTAATTTTTATCGAATCGCTGACGGCCAGAGTGTCGTTTCGAATCGTACTTAATAACGGGAACAAATTTTCTATCGATACTATAAAAATGTATCATTAAAGTTTTGCAATATTAATTCGCGGTGCCTGTTCACGTTGAAACGCTGTTTTAATTGTTCATTCGCGACGTTTATCGAACAAATTATTCAGACAGGCTTTTACTCGTTCAACGTGAAAATTTATATTGGCCAACCCGACATATCGCTACGTGAAAAGCATTGAGAAGCGTTTGGCTCGGTGTCTCTTTGATTCCGAATGATTTGCGTTCACCGAACTGTTCCTGACCTGGCTTTCCTTCGTTGCATGTTCAGTTTCGTTAGTGCACGCAGATTCGTTGTGGTAGGGCAGACTGACACGAACAGCAGAGGTAAATACGTCGCGTTTCTTTCGTCTCTGATGTTTTGTTTTGACCCGTCTAGAAACACGAGCTCCCTTTGACCGTTTTGTGCAGCGATATCTGTTGTGCGGCTGCATTTTTCTTTCTTTTTCTCGTGGCAAGTCGAGCGTTACCGGACCCGAATATTCGTCTTTGTTGATTGTCTCGATGTTCGAGGGAAACAACTCTCTCACGATTGTGTTTATCATAGAAGTTCGATGATTTTTGGAAAGTAGAAAAATGCATGAATTTTCTACAAAATTTTGTTTAAACATTTCTCGGTTTCTATTATTGAATTATTTTTTAAAAACTCATAGTTTTATTCTAATTATCTTATAAATGAACGAGGTAAGCAATATCTAGAGAGATATTTATACTGCACTAGATGAACGTTTCATAAACATGTTACGGTAATAAATATATGTCGCCCCTTTTGTTCCCAATGTTTGGTACGTACTTCAGGCACGAGATCCTCCAATTATTTAAGCATTGTGCCTCCAGCTGTCCTTTGTACTCCACAGATAATATTTATAGCGACAGTTCTTTAGCAGTGATAACATTTTTATATCAAGGAACGGTATTATATAACTACCACATACTTTGGTTTTGTTCAGACTAGAGTTCATTCGAATATTTAATAAGTATCAAACATCAATATTTGATAATTTGCGTATTCGAATGCCATTACTTATATATTTTAGTCAGCCTTGGTGAATGCTGCGATTAACAAGGGCATCAATTGACAATTTCCATTTTTTTTTTTTTGATAAAACTTTACTGTTTACGTATTTGATTAAATCTCTCGAAAACTAATGGAAATAGAAAAATAGTTTTAAATATAGGAGAGATAGATTTTTATCGAGTTTCATATTCAACATTCTTCTCTATCGCTATTGGTTTTCGAGAAATTTAATTAAATTGGTATTTCATCCACGACTTTGAGGATAGTTTCCAATCCTGGAACAGGGATATCAATGATCCACTTTTTGTATTAAATTTTATAACTTTATAACTTTTCGTCCACACAGTGCACAAAATATTTCAATAAAAAAAAAATTTGGCAAGCGTTACCAGCTCTAACAAAATTATACTGAATGCTTTGGTTTTTATAGCGTACGTGCAGGTTCAATCTTAAGCGTTACATAATGTTATTTTATCGTGCGTCCCTCCATATTGAATTAGTTTTCTGTATCGTCCCTGTCATGAGATTCTGTTAGGGTTGCTCCTGCTCGTGACGAGCTATCGATCGACTTCTGGATATCCCACAGTATTTCGAAAGTCTTGTGGTACAGCAAAGAATTCTCGGATGAACATAATTTGTATTATCTATCACAAGCGTTTTTGGTCAATGAAGCAAATTTTAAAAATATAAAAAAATACTTCACGTTTAATATACTAATATTTTTATTATCACTTTATACAGAGTGTTCGGTCACCACTGGGAAAAATTTTAATGGGGGATTCTAGAGGCCAAAATAAGGCGAAAATCAAGAATATCAATTTCTTGACTGAGGCTTCGTTAAAAAGTTATTAACAAATTAAATTAAAAAATTTCAAATAGTTCTGGAAAAATTATTTTTGGTTGCAGGGGTCAATTATAAGCATTTTTGGTGGATACACATATCTCCGAAATCCTATCCATTTTCGAGAAAAAAATTCGAGGTGTGAAATTTTTCGACAAAATTAAAAAATTTCAAATCGTCCTAGAAAAATTATTTTCAGTTGCGGGGGTCAATTACAAGCATTTTTGGTCAACAGACATACCCCCGAAATCCTACCCACTTTCTAGAAAAAAATTCAGTACGGACGGAGCTTTAAACGTTAATAACTTTTTAACGAAACCTCCATCAACAAATTAGTATTCTTGATTTTCGTCTTATTTTGACCTCTAGAATCTCCCATTAAAATTTTTCCCAGGGGTGGCCGAACACCCTGTATACGTATATTGATACGTTCCTTTTTTTCGAAAATCTTTTTGTATACTTAAACTAGTTTATTTCTCGTTAACGCCGTTATGTAATTATTTTCGTTAGTTAAAGTATCGAAAATGTATATATGGGTCCCACTATGAAAACGACATGTAAAGAATGATAATTCGATCGAAGATTTAACGCGCGTGTATCTGACTCTTGTACGTATGGTATTTGGTTTACTTCATGGTCTATTTTTGATAGCACTAGAGCGATCTTAAACTTTACTTCGGACAATGAGCCTGCGCTCTGTCTTCCAATAAAAATACATTGCTTCGATTCATCGAACGATAATCATCAAACACAAATCGCGGTGTTAAATTTTTTCGAGTCCCCTCCATTGCAACAACAAAAATTTAACACTTCTGTTTCTATCGAAAAAAATGTTAAAAAGCAAAGGTAATAACATTGTTGCTTCGATTAAACGATAATTATTATTCGTTGGAATTTTAGGGGACTCGTTATCTTTACTCGTTCGCTTCTCCCGTTCTTTCTTATTTATTTATTTTCCTCGATACTCAAAGAGAGCTCGAGTTGCGATCGATACTATCGAATTCCCTCAAAACTTAACCTCAAATATTTGCAGATACCGCTACGGTCGAATTCCTTCGAAATTTATTACAAATATTTGCGGAAACTAGTAGCCCCGAATCTTTGCTCACGGCGCCATATTATTGTTTACGAGCTTCTCACGTTCCATCAATTTCTGCAGTTCAATTTAGCGAGACTTATACAGGACGAACCACGTAATTTGATCGCCATGATTATTTTTCGCGTAGGTGGATCGGTTCAAAAATTTATCGTCCCTATTTTTCTTCTAGTATTCAAGGTACACTTGCAATTCCTTTATTAAATATTCCGTATATTCGAAATATTTACGATCAACGATACGTTCGCCATATTGCTTTGCATTTGTTTGAGGAAAAGGATACCAGTGAGACTTTCTTTCGAGAGGATACCTAATTATTTTTGAACAGTTTTTTTTTTCATTGTTGTTACGAAACGTAAACGCTGTTTTTTTTTTAACGACCACGAGTTCGTACTCTTATTTTAATTAATTCATTTTCACAGCAAGGAGTACGTGTTAGAAGCACTCTCATAACGAACAGAGCCGTACAAAAGTAGGTAACGAGAACCGCAATTAGCGATTTACGTAACTTATAGTTATTATAAATTCCACAAGAAATCGCAACGAGTGAAATTCAGCGAGAAAGAATTACTTGGATGTTCTCTACGCTATTTTTATCAATTTTCTTTCTTTTTTCTATATTTCGTGTACAGGTTGCATATAACTTTTTAATCCGTCTTCTCAGTCAAGACCTTACTCTTAATTAGTGACAATGTACAAATTACGTGTATCCTTTGAGACTTCTACCTAGACTTAGAAAGGAACCTCAAAACTTGACCTCTTTGGATCTGTGTCAAATTTTGCATACAAAGCTATTTTTGTGTGCAGATACCAAGTGTAACAATCTCGTCGGACCAAATTCATACGGTGTCAAAAAAATAAGAATCTACAGTTTTTTATAATCTAATCATTTGCAATCTAAACATCGTTTTAGAATATTTTAAAGCCATTTTTAGAATTTTCTTTATAACATTTTCTCGTCCCGTCCAGACATTGTGGAGCATCGCGCCATTCACAAAACCGAATTGCTGGTTCTCGTGATTCGATTCTGTAAAACAAGGACACGGTAACATCGTTATTATTATTATTACGACTTACGTAAATGAAATCCATCGCAGTTTCTTTAAAGACCCACGCGTAGTCGGGAAAAGTCGATAAAGGAGGCGAATTTAAGCACACCGACGAAATTTATTCCGGAAATTCGCGCATGCACTGCTTTTGCCAACTTCCCACGGAAACCTCGAATAACTGCACGTGCTATAGACGCACGCGGTAACGAGGGCTATGTAGCCCAAAGATTATACAGGGAGATCCAAGTAACTGGGCCAGGTTATAAGTTCTATCGTAAGCGAGGACATTAATGATAAAACATTATTATTCTTATACAGGGTGTTCGGCCACACCTGGGAAATATTTTAATGGGGGATTCTAGAGGCCAAAATAAGGCGAAAATCAAGAATACCAATTTGTTGACGGAGGCTTCGTTAAAAAGTTATTAACAATTAAATTCAAAAATTTCAAATCGTTCTAAAAAAATTATTTTCGGATGCGAGGGTCAATTATAATCATTTTTGGTCATTAGACATACCCTCGAAATCTTACCCACTTTCGAGAAAAAAATTCGAAAAGGTGAGAAATTTTTCGACGAAATTAAAATATTTCAAATCGTTCCGAAAAAAATATTGTTAGCTGTGGAGGTCAATTACAATCACTTTTGGTCATTGGACATACCCTCGAAATCCTACCCACTTTCGAGAAAAAAATTCGAGAAGGTGAGAAATTTTTCGACAAAATTAAAAAATTCCAAATCGTTCTGGAAAAATTATTTTCGGTTGCTGGGGTCAATTACAATCATTTTTGGTCATTAGACATACCCCCGAAATCCTACCCACTTTCGAGAAAAAAATTCGAGAAGGTGAGAAATTTTTCGACAAAATTAAAAAATTCCAAATCGTTCTAGAAAAATTATTTTCGGTTGCTGGGGTCAATTACAATCATTTTTGGTCATTAGACATACCCCCGAAATCCTACCCACTTTCGAGAAAAAAATTCGAGAATGGATGAAATTTTTCGACGAAATTAAAAAATTTCAAATTGTTCTGAAAAAAATATTGTTAGCTGTGGGGGTTAATTATAATCATTTTTGGTGAATAAACATACCCCCGAAATCCTGCGCATTTTCGAGAAAAAAATTCAGTACGGGCGGATCTTTAAATGTTGATAACTTTCTAACAAAGCCTCCATCAGTAAATTGGTATTCTTGATTTTCGACACGATTTTTGAACACCCTGTATACGAAGTAGTTAAACATTATTAAATGTACGAAGGTATTCGAATATTTTGGGACCCAACTATTTAGCTATTTCTAGTACGAATTCGAGCAGTGGCGTAGACTGTTCCTTGAGTTCATCGTCTCACCATAAACATTACTGTACCGGTGACATCTGTTGTGCACCCTTTCTCGACTTTGGTTCTCTGTACAACCAATGAATTGTTTCAAACTGACGCAAACGCATAGACAAAGAAATATTTTCAGGTGCCAACGCATCCAGACCTGGTTTTGTTTTATTGACGCGGAATGCAAAATTATCGCTGTCACGCATACGTGACGTTGGTCTACCACCAGAATGGGGACGTCATAAATACAGTTCTGTACAAAAGTCGTGGACCTCTCACGTCATTGGCCATGCAGAGTCGATTAACTATGTTTTCAATACGTTTCCATCGAAATTACGTGGGATAAAAAATACACAAAATTTTACAGTTGCATTAAAATTTGTCTCTGAAATATTTGGAGGGGGTGTGGCCTCGAACAGTTATCGTTTACGAAAGGAAGTCGGCGATGCTTGACGGAACGCGTCCGTGTTTATTATTTTTTTCCTTTACATGGCACCCGGTTCGACATTGTATTTATTTCAATAGGCGTCAACCGAGTGACCTGAATATGCAACGGACGATCATCGCGTAATTTTCCTCGTAAAAATTATTTCTATGTATATCGTCGTAGATATTGTACGGTAGTTTCTAAGTAGTAAAAGACACCGAGAGTCGATTTATTTCGAGGAAACTCCTTGTATACGAAGTCGCCTATCCAATTACTTTATTATTTCCCGATTACTTTAATTACACCGAAAATATAAAAAATTCTAGACATCGGATGTCGCCCAGTGCCAATCGCGGCGGTTTTAAATGGGTCAAGCGTACCCTTCCGTTCGACGTTGAAATAAAATAAGTCGAGATAGAGGATTACTTATAAAGAATTCAACGCCGATCCGTGTTGCCTGTTTTATAATTGAACACTTTTGATCCATTTTCGTGGGTAGCGATAGCGTAGTGCTATGACCCATATGCAGGCCATAGACAGTGAACGTGTTAAGAATGACCCTCGTCAAATTTTAGATCGTATAGTAGCAAGGATAATATAAAATATGACCAAACACGTGTGCACAGTTTCAATACTATTCATCTATAATTATAATAAATATTTAGTACCAAAGATCGCCGTAAGAACGATGGCTTCTAATGGGAATACCCTCTTAAAGAAAGTAGAATAAGGAAGAGGTCGCTGGTGGTAGTCCGGTCAGTAATGGCGGCATTTATCTTACGAAGTAGTATGGGCTCATGCCTGGACAGACCGCGCGCGGTCTGCAACACGTGTCTCGGTGAAATTCGATTCGTCGAACGTCGGATCTTTCGTGGTCTGTGCACAGCGTGGACGGGGCGGGGGGTGGAGGTTTGTTGCAGACCTCGCTGAAATACCGACTGGCAAATATTTGATTGGACGTCCGGTTCGCGTCCGTTCCAAGCGCGCCTGTGTGCACAAAGCCAGACTAGCACGGTTTTAAATCAGTCATTTTACAACGGCTCGCGGCGTTTCACTTATCACCGGGGCCCGCGGATATTTACGCGAGCCCGTCCCGGCCAAATATGCAAAATATATGCAGAAAATATATGCGTGACATGCGCGGCGCGAGCCACGTTTATTCGTGGCTGCGTGTCGTTTGAAATTGTTTCGTCGACTCGCCGCAATTTAAATCTCTTTGCGACGAACGGTCGTTCGTAGAATATTCCTCGTAAATCCTAACCTATCGTATATCATAGTGTTTAAGCGTTTCATCGAAAGTGGAGTGAAGAATGAAAGCAACATTTATGCTTCTCACTTTGGGTGATCATTAAGAGGCGTAAATTTTGTTTTGTCGTTGAGATCTTGTGGGGTCCATCGCCTCCCGCGCTTGCCACCAGAGGGCTACGCTCTTGCCTTTCCCGCAAGCGCTCAGTCGACTACCCAATATCACGGTGTCTAAGTCAAACGGTTCCGTTATTTTGTTTACAGTCGCTTGGCAACCGATCGCCAGTGTCTCTATTTGGCGGAGGAAACAGTGGAAGACGTGAGGACGGCCAAGGGACGGGCGAGAGAACGAATGAAAATAGCGAGGATGAAAGTAACGGGAAGGGATGAATTAGCCGTGGTGTGACCGTGATAGTCATCGAGAAGGGGGCACAAGGAGCGGTCAGCGGTCGTCGGTAGGGACTTTGCGCGAGAAGGAACCCCAAAGGCTGACCAGGAATGGCTACGCCGCCGGACTCGCCCGGACCGGAAGAGGCACTTTTCGATTTCGAGAGCTCCAGGACCAGGCAACAAACCGCCAGACCGGTAGCTCTCGAAGAACTCCTCCGGCAAACCAAGTTCTCCAGGCAGGAAATCCGAGTTATGTACCGAGGTTTCAAGCAGGTAAGGCGATCCTGAATAATGTACAGTTGGGAGCTGAATAGAAATGGTCTCGAGGGATTATGCCACGAGGCAAGGAGATTGCTTCCGTAGACTGCGTTTTCTTACACGAGAACCCCAACCTCTGTGTTAAATCAGGCGAGGGGAGTGAAAGTTCTGACCAAATAAAACTCTCATTCCTTTCAGGACCATTTTTATCTGCTCCCAACACTAGCTCGTAGTACAGTTGGTTCGAAAGAAAAAAAACGTTTCACCGATATTTTTCATGTATATTTTAACGGTGAATCTGTATTTTCCACGAAGATTCGTTAGCAAGTATTAACGAACCGAGAACCTTGAAGTTTGCACGGTACGATGAACGAATAATGAGATTGCCTGGTGCACCTTCGAACCCCGAGGTTCTGTATCGCGAACGACAATTAACGTAATAATATAATAATAGGATAGACGAAACCGAGAGGCAAAATGATTTTGTTCGTACCCTACAGCGTTATGAAATCATTTTTGAAGTAGAGTCCGTAATAACAATTCTATTCCCCACGCGAGTCAGCTGTTTGCATTCTACCCGGTCGCTCGTCGTCTCATCAATTCTCTTCGCTATAATTCTGTTTGCATGAATATTCACGAGGAAAAGGCGAAAACGTTACGGAGGGACCTTATTTTAAAGGGTAGAACGGGTCTCCGTTATGCATGCGATCTTCAAACTCCACTCGAAACGTTCCCTAGGGGATAAAAGTGCTTTTTCGCGCTAATTATTACCACGCTAATTTTAAATACCAATTAAAGATAAAATACCCGCGATTTTAATAATTCCCAGACAAAGGCACTCGTTACTGGAGTAAAAAAAATTTTATACGACGTAACAGGGACAATGAAAATGTAATTGCTCGCATGTTTGTAAGTCCGCCATTGCAAGGCAAAAGATAATTATTTCGACGGTATATAGCGTACTATAATTACGCAAGATACCGTGTGTAACATTGCAGCAGGCAGTATACCGTGCACATTCGTTACGACAAAACAAACTACGCTCTGAACAACCTTTCTCTATAATTCATTTGCACTTCTGCACTTTCAATACTGCGAGGCAAGAACCAACTCGGAGCTTCTGAAAGTCGAACTCCGGAACACGCGCGTTTAACACCAGCCGTATTGCCCCCGCTCTGCCAATCTAATATTCATGTTTACGTTAATATATATATTACACCGAGGTATAATCGAAGGCCTCGCTTAAGCATAATCCAGACCTAATCCACGCTAATCTGTAGTTAAACTAAATGTAATTCAAACTTAATCCAGACGCAATTTAGACCCACCCCTTGGAGCTAGCTACGACCTGAGCCAAACCTAATACTGATTTGACCTAGATCTATCGTAGACGTAACCGAAACATAATCCAGACTTATCCTGCTCCATAACCCCATACCTTTGCAGCACTACTGCAACCACTTTACTGTTACAATTTGAAAACCTCCCAAGATACAAAAAGGGTTCTACAGTCTTCGATTATCTTCTTCCATAATTCCATCGAGCCCTTCGTGTCTCCGATCTCGGACTCCAACCACCAAAATACTCGCGTTAGGCTTCAACCTCACGGATATGACTCTAAAATCGTTGAACGCCAGTTGTATTGACCTGGCGTACACCTCCGACATTTACGTTCATACGCCCTAACAGCGTATGCAACCTTGAGGCAATCTTGGATCCAGAAGCACCAACCACCACCGCCCTCGAAACGCTACGTAAATATTTTACGAGCGAGACTGGCGTGGTGGTTGGTATCGGAGGCGATAGGCGTATGCAGCCTCGTTTGTCACGAAAATGGCGCCACGTGGAACACGAAATTCGCGATTCTTGACAAGAACAGGCTCCAATTGTACAAGCTGGAACGGTACACCAGTCAGGAACAACCGATAACACGATGGTTGGATCGAGATCGTCGACAGTTCGAGACTTATGGTCTGGCAAGGAAAACTGTCATGGCGTCGCACCATCTTCTCGAAACTGCGCCTCGGAGAAATCGAATCCACGCGATTCGCGCCAAAGAATATCAACGTTTCTCATCCAAGGTTGCAACAAACTGCAAAATAAATACACTCGCGGACAACCACGACTATTTCCGACAGTTGGTAGTTTATTTCCAACGAGTTTTATTAATTCCTCGGTTAGAAGCGGAAGGTATTTTTGGCCACCTTTCAAGAACCGCGCTCCGCAGGTCCTCCCGTTGGCAAACAGATTTTAGACGTTCGTAATTAAGTTCGCCCCGTCATGCGATAATTACGAAGAAAAGATGCCTTCAATTAAATTAATCTGGCCAGGGCGCCCGTACAACTTGTTCGTTCGTGTTTCCTTCGACGGGGCGTACGTCTTCCGACGTCAGCCGTCGACGAACGACCCCGAACGGCCCGGAATTTTCTATTCTTCGCGAGAACATCTCCGCTGGTTTCCTCCAATCCGGTGATAAATTAATTGGAGCACCTTCGCGAGATGCATTTCGCTCGCGATACGCGTTGGCTCTCGTTATATCGTCTCGCCGCGGAAAATTTGTCGGTTTCGCGTCCCACAAATAATTCCGGCGGGAACCGCGGCGCGATCTGGGTCGAAAGTCGCAATGTTTCGACGCTTTAATAGAGACTCCGATTTAATTAACAGCCGACAGCAAATAGAAGTCGCTGACGGTTCAAATGGCCGAGCCTCTCGATGGTTATCGATAAAGATAGCTCAGCGCGCGCGAGACAATGAAAACGATGGCCTGTCGCCCGATGCAGTCGATATCAGTCGACAATTGCGGTCCTCTTTTTTAGCACGTGCCATCGTTCACCGTGCAAAAGTATTTGCAAAGTAAATTCTGGCCAGGACCTTCGCCCATTGGACGAAAAACGGGTTCACACCGACGATCAAACTTCTGCGTACTTACGCGCGCGATAAATGCGAAAACTCTTTCGGCTCGTTGCAGCAACGCGGATCTTGCACTGTTTTTTCACAGCCAGGCGTGCAGACGCACGCATACGCGCGCACACGTACACACACGTTTAGATATTGATCCGGCTTTTATGCTCCTGCCAGCCTAAATGTGTGTCACGCCGATTACTGTTTTGTAAAACGTCGCCGCAAACAGTGGTGTCAAGTCCTCGCGGACGAATGGCTCCGGTTTCGACCATTGATTTTCTGGAGGGTACTGAAAACAGAAATAAATTCAGTGACTCGCCGGTTGGGCAGTGTTCGAATGGTTTTACACACGAATGAACGGATGAATGAAGGTTCATTCGAATGAATTTTTACGCGAATTTCCGGAAGGATAGACCGGGTATTACATTACGATTCTCTTTTTTTCGTACACGCGGGGTACAGTTTGCGTAAACCACACAATAGTCAAATAGACAAGGGTTATATTGGATTACCGAGTATCTTACTGTCCGATCTCATTATTCCACCACGTCAAAATCGTAATATAACATTTGTGAGGATTTACCTGGGTGTCTTGCATCCACGTAGGTACGATTGCAAGCTTGGGCAGACACAAAGATGGCGAAGGATAGAGGACGGACTCCAAACGTGGTCGTGCAACAAGTCCAAACGCGCGTCGTACCAAGTACTAATTCGTTTTTTATTCGCGTCCATTCGTCGATCTCGCCTATATATAGTCGCGAAAGGAATCGAAAGGTTAAATTTCCTGCCTTTCGTTGCAGGAATTCGCGGACGAGCACTTATCGCGAGCAACTAAAAACAGCTTGAAACGGTCGCGCGCGCGCCAGCAACGATGAAAAAGAGTCTGGGACTCTTTAAGAACTTCTTAGGTGTTTTAATTGCGCTATTTCGTAGTTGTACACGCGCCACTCGAGCCGAGCCTGGCAATTGTGTCAAGAGCGTGCGTTTACACGGACGAAACGTTCGTACTAAGTGGCCCGTGAGATGGGTCACGTTTAACGAAAATTAGAAAAGAAAGCGGTCCCTGATACCTTGTCTTTTAAGGCACCTATATCTCAACATCTGGTTACTGGTCAACTCTGGATTAACGCATGTACCATAGTTAAGCTAAGTCAGTCTCAGATTCAAGTAGTTGCAGACATTTTTCGGCGAAATTAAAAAATTTCAAATCGTTCTAAAAAAATTATTTTCAGTTGCAGGAGTCAATTACAATCATTTTTTGTCATTGGACATAACTCCGAAATCCTGCTCACTTTCAAGAAAAAAATTCTTTACGAAAAATATAATATGTGACCTGAAATTTTTTCCATGCTTATGTTTAAAAAATCATAACTCCTGAACGGATTGGAGGATTTTAATGTTTAAAAAGGCAAATAACGCGTATTTTAGCGAAGAATATGTAGAAATTCTAACAATAATGAAAAAGTTATTCCTTAATTCCGTAAAGTGAGAAGAACTCCATTGCAAATGACACGAAAATGGTAATGGGGCTGTGGAGCTTCAGAAAAATGGGGCAAAAAAATACATTGTACGTAAGATCTACTCGTATACCACATCTATGGTTTGATAGAAACGATGTTTTATCGACGTTTTAAAATACGAAATAAAAGGTGTAAAAGTCGACTTGGTTACTGGTATGGTCTCTTGCGTAATTATGGACAGTATAAGACACTTTATCGATTAATATAAAATAGAGCAAAAGAATATTTGTGAAAACATGTGTGAATGTCCATCGAGTCGAACAAATTTCTATTTATCCACATTTGAATAACAGTTATTGTTCGCTTACGTTTTTCTGAAGGTTGTTCAAGTGTCCAATACCCTCAATTCCTTTGATATCTTCTCATAGCTGTCGAAGAACCTCTTTGTCTTTATTGGTTCCCCTGTTCCCTTTGATCCGACCTAGCTTCTCAGGTAACGTTCAGCTTCTGGACAGAAGTTTTTCAATGAAGGCGTAAAGGTTAGACGAGCGTTAGTACGTCCTATTGAACTCGATTCTATTTAAGGGTGTAGCACCAAGAACGTTGCTATCTAGTGGAAATCGAAGAATGTCAGCTGGAGGCCACGACGAGGCCAGGACCTTGACGTTTAGGAGGATCGGGAGGATACCTGGCCTATGTTAGGGTCGTCAGTTTGCAGATAGCCATCCGTGAAGATCGATTCGATAAATAAGTTCACGAACTCCTCCCTATCGTACCCTGCAACCCCGATAATTTTAATGAACCTTCGAACTTTCACGCACGTGGCTAGCGAATCGTTTATGGGCGCCGAGTATAGCGCGTTTGGCGTCCACCGTTTTCTGGATAATCAGTTTTTACGAGTCATTTTTTATTTTTGCTTTTGGGATTTTTTAATGCTCTTATAGAATTTCTTATCAAAACTTTTAATAGTTTTAACGTTTACGAGCGTTTATGAGACCTTCAGCGCGTCTCGAGCCCACCAAAACCGTATTTCGATGGACCTTCGAGACGTTGCGAATTCTGTTTGCTCGTAATGTCGTAGTTTATCGAGAAAAATTGAAAGAAAGCGATTTCGCCCTACGCGAAACGGACGCGCCATTGAATCGAACGCGGATGGGCTGTAAAGCTGAGATTATCGAACGGAAATTACACAGGAAAATCAGTCAGTATTGCCGGCGATTAATGGATAAATAAACGAAGGCCCCGCGTGTTTGAACTTCGCAAACATGGCACGTAATTAGCGAAGTTTAGTTACATCAAAGAGCACGTACAGGGTGTTCAAATTCTCTCCATCATCGTCGAGAGACCGGGCGTTGAATTACAAGTGGCGAAACACAATGCAAACGCGTAGAACGGAACAACAGATATAAAGGGTGGTGGTTGAATAGCCAGGACGGACGGGGAAACACGAGTAAAACTATTTCGCAAAATGGCGAAACGAGCTGGATCGAGGGGCGATAGGCGGATCCCAGAAACGACCAATTCTTCAGTCGAGTGCTACTCTGCTCACAGTTCTTGTCGTTACCCTCCTCTTGATTCGTTTCTGAACGCTTTAATGGTCGTTTTTAATCCCGATATTTATAAATTGAACATTTTATAAATAGGCAAATATTAGCTCGAATAACTCGCTTACGATGTATCGAAGCAATCTAGTTCCAGGTTGTATTTTTCGACGCCCAACAAGCGTACAAAATGGAAAATATTTGGACGATCAAAGATACCGTCGAAACAAAGAGGAAATTGAGCTTGCTCGTCGCGAGAGAGAACCAGATTGAATCTGTCTGTCTGCAGATACGATGAATTTTTCCGAGATCGTGCAAAACCTGCCGGGCCTTCTTTTTTCTTCGTCTCGTTCGTATTAATAATGGAAAAAGTCTTACGTCTGGCCTACTTTTCCCGCAATTTACCGTGCTCACGGCTTTCGCATAAGTTTCTTGAAGTAGCTGCACCCTAGTTCCGCTGTTCTTTTGTTGCCAAGCTTTTCATTAGTCACTCTCCGTTACAATGGTCATTTTCATTTCGCATTCTCGAGCCTGATTTTTATGAAAATATTACGAGTACGGAACGATGCCAAAGCCTGTGGGAAAGTGTGATGTCTCTCGATGGCGCGTCGAATATTAACTCTTTCTTGCTCAAAATTTAAAATGGCAGACGTTGTTTGTAGCTTTTACTCGTGCAAATGGATAATTGTACGTGTAACAATTTGGTTTCTAGGGAGCTATTGATAATTTCTCTCGATGCTTTCGATTTCGAATGGTTACGTATGCAAGGAACGCGTATGCAAGCTGTTCAGTCGATCAAGCATTCCCTTGGTTCTCTCTTTCCACTGTTCTTCCTTGTTCCTAGAGACAACGAGAAGCGCCAGGAACATTTTATCGCGCTGTACCAATGGTTTCCTTACCTGAGCACAGCCTCATGAATAGACAATTTCGATTGGCTGGAGAAATTGCACATTCGAGCGTCGAAGTCAACAATGAACGGCATGGACTTGAATGCAGCATTGAATATCTCGCCCACTGAAATCATATCGTTTATCATTTTCCGGCGCCTCGTACATTCGTATCAACAACATCGATCCGTGCATACAGGGTGTTGCAACTTCAAGCACCGGAAATGTTGATGACACCATGAAAACAGACAGATGTTTCTATCGTTAAAATAATAATATCCAAACAGTGGGTAGCGGAGCACTCAAAGTTTGTTCGTAGCATTAAATTATTTGGATGTTCCTCGACCCAATTTTCCCCTCACCCTCTTCGCCAAAATCGTTATTAGACACGTCGAGGCTCAACATTTTAAACTTGACGCAGCCAGACCTTAATACTTCGGCGAGCGCCGCGCCTCCGTCAGCTTTAATTCCGCAGCCACTCACGTTAAGTATCTCTAAGCTGTCAGTTCGCAGTAAATCTGAAACAAATATAGGCGTCTTTGAAAAAAATTTTCAGGTCAAATGCTAAACAACCGGAAAATCTGCTACCAGATAATAATAAATAAATAATCCGGAAAAATTCACCAGGGATTAAGGTTTCCGCATTGCTTCTATTTATTTTTTTTTTATTATAAAATTGAATTGTCATCTTCAAAGTGCTTTGGGGGTTCGTGTCGCGCGCTCGTGTGCAAACACAATGATTAATTCAGTCCTCCCTCATTACAGAGAACTGAACAAAGACTCGTGATTCTCAATGGCACTTTGACTGAATGGCGGCTCATTTACTGCCTGTTCTTCGGCTTATTTTTTTATTATGAAATATAACGAATTTTTGAAATATTTCTTATCCGTTCAGTAGGGGTTAAAAAATTATTAATCGCGTCAATATAAAATTATAAATCACTTTTTCTTACGAGTTAATTTATCATTCTGTATAAATTGAAGGCCATAATAGGCCATAATGGCCCCTTTCTAAGCCAATCACAGTTTCCACTATTTGCAACAAGCACGTGTGTCGAAATAAATTACAGTCCTCTGAGGTGGCCTTGACCAATCGAGACCTGACCCGGCTATAGTTTGTTTTACAGGAGTGTAAAGCCTCCGACATACCGGGAAAGTAAATATTGACTTACGGAGGGGCCAATGTCAGCGAACCGATGCCTCGTATACTCACAAGCACACACGTGAATCGTCCCGGAATCCAGCAAAGGATTCAACCTCAAATTCAGGTGCTTCAGTATCGACCCTTCAGTCTTCAGCAATCCGTATATCACGCCAGCCACTCCATCCGGGCCAATATCGTTGTTCACCAAATGCAAAACCTTAAGGCCCTTGTGCATGGAGAGGAACTCCCCCACCGCGTGGGCGCCTTTGTCCGCCAACTTGCAGTGAGAAAAATCGATCTCCTCTATCTGGCTTTAAAAACAATCGTTGCCAATCCATGGGGGAGGAAAGAAATACCAAAAGTTAATCGTTCCTTGAACTCTGCATCGTTTGGAGCTCTAAAATTTCTAGGATACTTGTCGATTTTCGTGTCAATTTATTTTAATCTAAACGTGTGTCAAACGTGTGAGGCATCAACTTGCAATTTTTAGAGCTCCAAACTTCTGTACGATTACTAGATAGCGGATATTTATGCATTTATGGGAAATTTTAATTCTCAACAAATTACAGAATGCGCTCAATTTAAGGGGCTGTGACAATCCTCTACGAAGCTTCCATTCCACCAATTCTATTAATGAAAATATGAATTTGCATAAAGATTTTACCAACATTATTGTTTGCAACAACTCCTTGAAGCAGAGCGGCGACACGCGGTTGGTTCAGATTGCTCCGCGACAGAGTAAACTTCTTCAAGTTTGGGCAGGCTTTGATGCCCTCACCGAGTCCCATGCAGTCTTCGACGGAGAACCTTTTTCGCGTAAATCAAGCGTCCGGAATAAATGGCCGTTTTAATGAAAACCATCGTCGTGAAGTGACTCACTCAAAGTCGCGCCACTCGAAGCCGTCGTTCATGTAAATAACTCCGAAGATGATGCGAATCTCAACGAGATGAGGTAGCTGGGGGAGAATGCCGGCCATGGGGATGTGGTGAACGACGTCCTCGCCCGCGAGACACGGGTCCTCGTCGTCCAAGGCTTTCACAATTTTTCTGCGAATTTTTAAAACGTACAGAAACTGTTGATCGAGAGTTTTGAAGAACTTCTTACTTGGTAGGCACGAGGGAACGGATTCTTATCGCGTGCACGTAATTCCGTACGAGCTCGATCATCTTCTCGCACTCCTCCTTCTGTGTTTCGAAGAAGGTGGGCTCCAGACGTTCCAGACATTCGCATAATAGGCCCTCGCAATACCGTTGTCGCCACGAATTACCGTGCTCCGTTGGATCGTTGTGTTCCCATCTGAGGCAATTGGAGTATTTGAGTTCAGTGACCCCCATCAAGCAACAACCAATTTTGTAGTTTTACCTATCTTTCGAGCAACGTTCCCAATAATATTCATCCTCGATTCTGGTTATGGTCAATTCGAACGGCAGGTTGGTTGGCAGAATTTCTATCAACTGGTTTTTATCTTCGCAAGTGGGCAGTTCCTCTAGTATAGGGTTATCCTTCCACACTGAGGCTATGATGTGAAGAGCTAGGGTTCTCAAGGTTGGAACTCTCCCTAAGTCCCAGGAGACATCCTCCGATCGAATTGTCCTCTCGAGCTCGTTCGATAACTCGGTTGTTTCATAGGAACATCTTATCGACAGATTTAATTGTCATTACATATCCTTAAGGGGAACTAAATAAAGGCCGTTAAATGATAATAAGACGTAAAACAGCGAGATATATTAATAAAAGTTAGTAGTTTAATGGGTAAAACTCGAAGAACAACTATTTGATGTGCTTTATCAGTTTATCGAATTGTTGGTTATTGGGTAATAAAGTAAACTTTTGTCCTATTAAATGGAAATTATAAATTCTATTAGAGACTCCGTATTTTCCCAACGACCACGGAACGCTCGATGAATTTGAACGTAGCAAGAAAATGGAGGCATTACCTGTAAGTCTCGAAGACGTTCCTTGGCACGGTGTGGGGAATCCTCATTTCTCTGCTGTCCTTTCCGCGTCACCTTCGCAAATATGCAAACATGAGTATCTGTTCTACCTCCTCCCTCCCACTCTCGTCGAATTTTCTACTGTTTTATATTCTTTCCGAGGCGGCACGCTGCCAAACGCCATTGAGACCGAAAGCCCCTATCTTCAGTGAATTAACATATACTGTTCGTTTTTATCGTCGTACATGAATCTGCATTGAAACAATCACTATTATGCAAAACGAGCGTTGTTCAAGGGACAGAATCTAGGAATTATTTCCCCCATCTCGATGAATCACAAGTGATTATTACAATAAATAGTAGATGAATACTTGTTGGAACAATTTTGCCTCCATTTTCTAGCTTCAATTAAAATGTTTCACGTTTAAAATTAGGCAAGAAAGCTGTAACATTTCAGAGCAAAGGTAGCTTTTATACCTGAGGGATCAAAGAAATTGGACTTTAACTAAAACAAAGATGTCGTGTTACTGTTTAAATGAACAGTGTAGACGATCTCCTTAGATCAAAATGGCTTTCCTGACGCGCCCCAAAAGTATAGCAACTTCCTCTCGGGACAACTTATGCGTTAGCTCAACTAAACGAACGGCCACGGAACCAAGATAACGCTCTTCCCGATTGCTTTCAGGAGTGTCCGGAGGGTGTAGTGCACGAGGACTCGTTCAAGGACATCTACGCGAAATTCTTCCCCCATGGCAGTGAGTTCCAATTAAATAAGAGATCCCGTTTTAGCGTAAATAGTTAACGGCGACTCCTCCTACGAATTGCAGACTCCAGCCTCTACGCCCATTACGTGTTCAAGGCCTTCGACGTAAACTGCAACGGCGCCATCAGCTTCAGGGTAATTTATTTATTCGCGTCCATATATCGGGTTCGCGCTTGTAAACGCTTTAAGGTCCATTTATACAGACCGAGCTCGAGCGGATTTTTCCCACGTCGACCATAAGTCGACCATCAAACGGTAACCGAACAGCCATATTCGCCTCTCCGAGTGGTGCTTGGGCATCCCAACCGCGTGAAACTTGTATCAACCGATCACTGTGCATAGGAATTCCCTCCTCAGATCGCCATAAAAGAATCTTCCCCTATTTATCGACTCGAATTTGGCCCTCGGTTTGTGCGAATGGACCTTTGCACGTTGCGTTAAATATGGCGTTCGCAGGATCTTTTGGTCACTTTATCGACGCTGCTGCGAGGCAGCATCTACGAGAAGCTACGATGGACCTTCAAGCTGTACGATATAAACGGCGACGGATGCATCACCAGAGGCGAGCTTGGGGAAGTCGTGACGGCGGTCCACGAGCTCATGGGCAGACGACATCACGCCGAGGAGGACAGAAAAGTCAGGGAACAGTTGGACAGGGTGTTCAAGAAACTCGACCTAAATCAAGACGGCGTAATAACGATTGAGGAATTTATCGAGAGCTGCTTGAAGGTGCGACATCTTATTTTATTCGCGACTTCGTTCAGAGTTCAAGAGGTGTCCATTTGAAAACATTTGCCAATCAGAGTTCCTAGTCTACAGCGTCCTACAGAGTGGCGTTAATTCCTTGCTCGTATTTATAGCGAACCCGATGTTTTACGCGACAAATGTGGTGCTTAAGTAACGATCGCTATCGTTTTCTTCCCTTCCACGCGATACTTCATTTGGTTCCTTGTCGACTGCAACCTACCACATTTTTTACGCGAATAATCACAGTTAAAGTCTAGTAATCTTCCTACTGTAGGGTACAGTTCGTAATCAAACATGGTCGCCGTCATCGACTGTTTCAAGATGGCGTCTTGACCTGTTCAGCGGTCAGAACTATCTGTTGACATATTTTTGACCAACAAATCGGCATCTTTTGGCAGAAATTGCTTTAAATGAGGAAATAATTGTATTTGCCACCTAGACTACTGATTCAAAATACATATGTAGCCCTTTATGGAAGGTGAATATTGAGGAGATGAATCTTTTAGGATGACGTGATCACTCAGTCGCTGGCAATGTTCGATTGCACGCTTTGATCTCCGGCGAAGGAGGAGCCCACGGCAGTGACCACGACGCCGCCAACGCCGCTCTCCATCACGACAACCTTCTCACAGTCCCAGTCGCCTTCGCCACCGCCGCCGTCCTACTCTCTGCTGCCACCGATTCCACCGCCTTTGCCTTCTCAACCACCTCCAGGTTACACTGTTCAGGATCAGGAGTTGTACATGCTTCTAGCGGCGCACTGGTGGAATCAACCGGAGGCACCGCTCTTTTGTTAAGGGTAACGTACTTAACGAACCTTGTATCTTCTTTGGTTCTCGAAAGGACGACAGTAAACTGGGATTCTTGGACAGTGGCGCTTAACACCACGAGGTCTGTCCCGGTAGACGTTAAAAAACTGAAAAGCATCTGTAAAAGTTTCCAAAACGATGTTAACATTTTTGCACAGGCTGAGATGAACGCGATTCCTGACGAGAACAAGAGTATCCAGTTTCTGGAAAGGAAGAGGGAGCCGAGCAACAAGGAAACTCGCCGGAATCTTGTGGGTTCAGTAATACAATTAAATATGTTCGCCGTGAGCGAACGAGCCGAGGATGTTTCTTCTTGCGGAAGAGGTATTTTACGTCACGTAAGTGAACCTATCCGAGTACGTCCCGATGCAAGGTACTACGTGAGAGAGGATAACGATTTGTCAATTGCGAGTTAACGGATCGGTGTACGGAATCGTTAAGCGATCGACTTGTAACGGGAGAAATGCTAGAAAATTACGGTGTCGGTGAATTAGGAATATTAAAGGAAATCTATCCAATATAATAATTGGATTCCAAGAGGACCGCGAAACGAGAGATTCGAGATAGACGGCTTTTGATATCTTCGAGTTCTCGGGGCTCGTTTCGACGCGGTGGACGTCGAACGTTGTGGAGGATAATTTGTTATTCGTGTTCCACGACGTCGCCGAATGATAATGTTAAACGGACGATGAGACGTAGCAGAGCATTCGATTTTTGTTGACTTCTGTGCCAAAGCCCTGTATAAAAACTATTCTATTTCTTTCGTATGCGATAATAGGTTGCGAACGATGAGGAATTTCGAAAGATACGATTTTATCTAAGGGGTTAATCATGATAGTCGAGACGCGAGATTACGCACAGAGCGCTCCTAAGTTCGTTAGGCAATCGAAAGCGATTCACGGTGGAAAAGAAGCAATCCAAACTCGCAAATTGCAAAATCGTAGTCTTGCGTACTGTGCCTCGGTTTCTCACAATCTTCAAAAGCGCTAAATTTGTTTTAAAAACAACAAGGTTACATTATTATGTGGATTGGCGGTGTTTTTGTTTAACACAGTCGGTTGTTTTAACAAAATATGTAGGCAAATAGAAAGAACAATCGCTAAAAACAGTGCAATATTCGATGAATAAAACTATGGTTTTTCAATTTGTGAATCAATAGCGAGTAGACAACGCATTGTCGATTTAGATACAGTTTCTGTTCAATGGCCAGAATTGAGAAGTTCAGTCTGAAGGTTCGATCTATTTAGTTTAAATCAGCTTTCAGATGCTAGTTTGATTTCCTTTCTGAAGCACTAAATAAATTTAAAGAATTTAATGTCTGTGGAATTCAAAATATACAAAGGGTCGGTAGGAAATTAAAATAACACTTTATTTCGTATTTTGATCGCCTCGTTTTCATCGTACATCGCCATTTTAGATAGATCTTATACTTCTAGTCAGGGAACCACCGATTTCATTTATTACTCTATCAATATGCTTTTCTTGAACGCCTAACCAAACATTCTGTAGGAGGTGTCGAAGGGATTTGTTTTATTTCCAGACAATCGTGCGTTTCGCGAGTACCATACGAGGAAAAAAAACAGTTCGTTCATCGATATTAAAATGGCGGTATACAAAAACAATGTAGTTCTGCTAATGAAACGACAGGACGGTATTACGTTGTCAATGAAAAACTCTGTATTCCGGGTACACCCGTTTTCGATAACGTTTGTAGAGATATCGTAGGGGTAAGCGAATCGAGAATCAATTTTTTTAAGAGTCGATTGTTAAAATTCGTAGACAGTAAGCGAACATACTGAGTAGATAAGGTTAATCTCGTCGAATAGAACGCGAGAGAAATTTCCGTTATTGCTCACCCATGGTAATGAAACACCAAACTGCAATAATTAACTCGTAATAAACGACTGTAATAAAAGCGAGTAAATAACGAAATTGCACAGTGCGCTTTCGTTTAAATTTCGAACGTCGAGTACAGGTAGTTTCAGAGCTTCTAGAGTGACCTTTGTTTCTCGAGTACCCTTTTCTCGATCATAGCGAGCCACGAGGAACGATCCATTCGATAAACAAATTTAATAACAGGCAAAGTAGTCGTTTTTAGTGAGCAAATTGGACGTCTTAACCTCTTTTTGACTTAATTGCGTATTACTAATTCTGTTATCATATTTGTGTACTGTTCTCATTGCATCGTAACGAAAAACTCTCTAGCAAAACTCTACCATAACCTGTACGTTAAACTCGACACCTTATTCGTTCGAACGCACGTTAGTTTGTACCATATTCAAGGTAACGAACGATTCGAGCTAATAGTTACCTGGAAATCGTCAGTCAATGCTTTTCGTTTCTATTCAAATCCTTCGAAATAGCGAATGAAACGAATTAGGGTCGTCGACCTAGGACAAGTTAATCTAGAATAATAAAAATTTGTTAACTGTTATCGTCTCTTTGTAGCACTGTCACTTGTTAATCGATGAAATCCCTTGTCACGGTGTTTTTAATGAGGGATCGATGATGCATAGGTTGCTAGGCACGTTCCTATAACAACTGTTAGTTGATAATGACGTTGAATTTGGGTTCTTAGGAGAGAAGGAACATCAGTGAACAGTTTTCGCCTTATCGCACCAAACTTTCGCTAAATCACCATTTAGGTTAACTGTACAAATCTTTAAATTATAAATCGTACATTGACTCTGAAACGAATCTCTGGATACGACCAGGCGCCTTGGGCCTTTTTCTTCGATTGTTTGCCCGGTTTTGGATTTAAATCACATTCTCCAACGACTGATTATAACGTTTTGAATGCGTTGTTGCACTTTTTAGGGAATCTACGTAGGTATCTCTTCCTCCGTCACATTGTATCGCACACGTTACAGCCGGTGGTGGGAATGATACCAAATTTTTCATAACCTAATTATCAACCATTTAAAAACATACGATTTCGTTGATTCGTGATATTACCCAGTCATAGTGCAACTGTACGTATTCGGTATCACTCGCATCACTGGCTACAGTCTTACTATTAAAAGAAAGATTGAAAGTATGTTACAATCAAGAATTCTTTACCCGTTGTTCCTAAAACGAATGAAAGCGTAAATGTAAGTGCGAGCACGCTGCGAACGAACGATTCTCAAGTCTCTAACTCGTCGCGCCAGTTAAAATAACCAGATTTCCGCGAATTCGGTCAGCGCAACCAATTTCCCGCCTAAACGACGCGACTGTCGCGCCATTTTTGTGCAGTTGCTCGGCTAGGGATTAGTCAGGTCAGTTGAGGTTGGAGTGCAGTGACTGTCGGGTGATAATTTTGCTCAGTCACGTTGTTCAGGCGAGAGAACAGTTTCCGGTCGATCGAAAACCAAGAATAAAGAAACTGTAACGCAACGGCCAAGCGAAAACGATCGAGCCTCCAGCATTTTCTGGTTATTCGAAGTTTCTCGAAATCGTACACGGAAGAGTCCCGAATTTTTTTTTCTTTTATTTGAAAAAAAAAAACCAAAAAGCGTTGAACTTCCGAGGACAGTGCATCGCGTATGCCGTATTCGATCTTAATGTTAAACGATTTTTATATGTTTTCTAAGAAAAACAAAAAGAGGACCCTAGATGGAGAAACAACGAATGTTATATTAAAACTTTTTCTACGCAGTAACGATCGAAACCAGCCGGCAAACATTCTTCGTATCATGTAAGGTCCACCCGTGCGACTACGGCGTGTAACTTTTAACTCTGCCAAGGTCATCGTTTTTTAGTTTTCGTAATTGTCGTAACGTCGAATTAAATAAACCGCGAAATTTCAAACTATTTACTGCGAATACAGAGGTTAAGGCGAAGCGACGACTTTGACAGCGTTAAACAGAAGCTTCCAAGAACTTGTTAAATTTTTGTTTCGATGGGAAGTACTGAACGTTTAATGAAATTTCCGGTTAAAGAAAGGAGAGAAGGAATAGGCTGGATCTGAAGATCTAAAGATTGAACAAGAAAACCACTATACCCGTAAACTGCTCCGAGGTTGTTGTAATTCCTCTTTCAGTTAATCGTCGAGGTTTCAATTAATGAGAGAATTAATTATCGTGTCTTTGTATTCAATTGTTTAACGAAGATGAATCTAGGAATCAGAAATTTATGGCAAGTAGTTTACGTACGATGTTGCTCGTATAATTGTTCGAACGACTCTATGGAAATATATTTTACAACTCTTATTAGTTAACGTTTGAAAAAGTTATGGTGTTAAGTTAGTTGATGGAGGCTTCGTTAAAAAGTTATTAACAATTAAATTCAAAAATTCCAAATCGTTCTGGAAAAATTATTTTCGGTTGCAGGGGTCAATTGCAATCATTTTTGGTCATTAGACATACCCTCGAAATCCTACCCATTTTCGAGAAAAAAATTCGAGAATGGGTGACATTTTTCGACAAAATTAAAAAATTTCAAATCGTTCTGGAAAAATTATTTTAGGTTGCGGGGGTTAATTATAATCATTTTTAGTCATTAGATATACCATCGAAATCCTACCCACTTCCGAGAAAAAAATTCGAGAATGGGTAAAATTTTTCGACGAAATTAAAATATTTCGAATCGTTCTGAAAAAATTATTTTCGGTTGCGGGGGACAATTATAATAATTTTTAGTCATTAGACGTAACCTCGAAATCCTACCTACTTTCGAGAATAAAATTCGAGAAGATGAGAAATTTTTCGACGAAATTAAAATATTTCGAATCGTTTTGAAAAAAATATTGTTAGCTGTGGGGATCAATTACAATCATTTTTGGTCATTAGACGTAACCTCGAAATCCTACCCACTTTCGAGAAAAAAATTCGAGAAGGTGTGAAATTTTATCGACGAAATTAAAAAATTTCAAATCATACTAAAAAAATTATATTTAGTTACAGGGGTCAATTACAAGCATTTTTGGTGAATAGACATACCCCCAAAATCCTACCCACTTTCTAGAAAAAAATTCAGTACGAGCGAAACTCTAACGTTAATAACTTTTTAACGAAGCCTCCATCAACAAATTGGTATTCTTGATTTTCGTCTTATTGTGGCCTCTATAATGATTCTATTCATTTTACAAATTCGTCGTTTGAGTGATTGTAAGCAGTAACAAAAATTTCTTGTTAGTTATGTCGATGCTTTGACCAGCCCTTTCGTTTAACTTAGAATATTCCAGTCGAATGTAACCTTACATTTTCGTAGGTGTACCATTCGACACAGCTTGTTCCTCGGTAATCTGTAATTTAGATACATATCGTATGTGCTTGTTGGTTGTTCGAAGTCAGAGGAACCATTAAATTCGGGGTTTCTAAGTTTAAGATCTCCGTATCCTTGTGTTTAGGAATCAAACACGCTGTGCAATTCGGAGGAGCGTGTAGGTTATGATCTGTACGCAGAGCAGAGTGTATTGGTCGTTCGTAGCCACTGGGCTAACCTCTATTCAGACTGTTTAACTACCCCGTCCCATCCCCTGTGTTCGAAAGGCAGCATCCCTCTTGTTCTCTATACTTTCTCTTAAACAGAGACAAACTAACTTCGAAGTGACTATAAACGGCCAATATCGTCTGCTGCAAATACAGCAATTATCGATTTAGTCTAAAAACGCGAGCGATCGTAGCTATAAATCGAAGAGAACCTAGTCAATTGATGATCGTTAGTTGGTAACATAGATCGTAATTAACTCATTGGACTTTAGAACTAACTCGTTGAACTCCTGTAAACCAAATGGTTTCAAAAAGTGTTAAACATTTTATTCGAAGTTTATGGGAACCTGTTTCCACTTCGATGTATATTTTCTTTTTTTTTTTATATATTACATTTCCATGTAAAACGTACGAAGTTGCGGAGACTCTAACGTCAAATTTAATATTTTAACGAAACGACTGGGTAACTCTTAGTATAAGTTAAATTGTGATCGAAGATAGAGTTGTTTGTTATTGTCGTTAAGTAAATTGGTAAAGAATCGGCTGAATTTGACTCGTTTCGTTGCGTTCAGTTGTTATTGCGATTCATTACGAAGAAATCTCGCCGACAAGCGCAATACACGCATTAAGATATCAAAAATGCTAGACGATAAAGTAAACCTAGCGTAATGATCATCGGACGAGAGGCACGAATAACGAATCAAAATTTGTTACGATAGTTAAGTAGCGATTACGGAGTATCGGTTAGTTAGTAGCGGGTACGATACCAATTGTTAAGCTTAAAGGCACTTTTTTATGACGAAACCTAAATAATTAGACAGTAAATAATTCGCGGTCGATTAGTATTAATGTATTATCACGTATATTCGGCGTGTCCGTGAAAATGTTCGAACGATCGTCGTCGAAAGAATACAGCGAACAGAACACGTATGTACGTATCTGTTTGCTGGCTCGAAACTATTTGAAAATTGCTCTGTGTTCTTTAATAAGTTCAATTTGGCTCTGATGCGTTTTCTGTCCATCGAAGTTCATCGATTGCAAACGTTCGAATATTCTCGGGACTCACTGTCTTTAGATGCTCCGCAGAGTACGTTAATTAATTCTCGTACTGCCGATTTTCCGTAAGACCGAACGTTGTTGGTTCAAGAGGGACGTTCTGCGCTCGAACGTGTCGCGGGATAAAAAGTAAAACTTCGTCAACGTGGAACAAGCACTGTTCGTAGACCATCGTATCGTCCTTTACCCGGACCTTTCTCCATTACTCGTAGCGTTCATACTCGCGATCCTTGTTCGTTAGATCACAGGTTAGGTATTGGTGAGTACCGACGAGACCGACTCGATTTCGAACAGTATTCGCCCGGCAAAAATTGTATCTTTAGGTCAGATCCTCGCCACGCGTCGACAACTTGTATCTCGCAACAGCTGAATTGTAAATTCAGAAGAATAAAAGAGGAATGTCGTTATTGTTAACCGTTGTTGTGACTTTCTTTAACCCTAAACCAACTATATATCAGAGATGCCAGATTGAGCACAGAATGCACTAATCATACTATGCCAGATCATGCGTACGTGAGCTCGTAGAGTATCGGAAAGTCGACAAAGGCAAATTGATGCATTCGAACCTCCTCGTGAGAGTCGAGAGAGCCACCCAAGTATCGTGGAATAGTTTGTTACCTTCAACGATAGATGGCGCCTCTTTTTCAACCTCAAACCCCCTGGTGCTAAAACGTCCAAGTTTGTCGTAGAATAGTTCGTTACCTTCAACGCTAGATGGCGCATTATTCTCGACCTCAAACCCTCTGGTGTTAAAACGTCCAAGTTTGTCGAGAAATCCATCTAGCGTGGACGATACGAACTATTCCACGACAAACTTGGGCGTTTTAGCACCAGAGGGTGTGAGGTCGGGAAATAAGCGCCATCTAGCGTTGAAGGTAACGAACTATTCCACGACAAACTTGGACGTTTTAGCACCAGAGGGTTTGAGGTCGGGAAATAAGCGCCATCTAGCGTTGAAGGTAACGAACTATTCCACGACAAACTTGGACGTTTTAGCACCAGGGGGTTTGAGGTCGAAAAAGAGGCGCCATCTATCGTTGAAAATTACAAACTATTCCACGATAAACTTGGGCGTTTTACCATCCGGATTGCCAAAGTGTCCAGAACATTTCCAAAATGCTGGCGGCCTTGCGAAGATATGGCATGTTACTGAGACTCTTGAAGGAGAGCAGTCAGTTTACCTTTGTCGACTTTCCGAAACCGTTTATACTCTGGTATAAACCAGAGATGCCAGACGAAGCGCCGAGTGCACCGTGGACACGTCTCACGGGAGTTAAGAGAGGCAGGCTCACATTTGCCTTCTCGCTCTTGCACAACTAAAATCCGACCTCACGTCAACGGCATACAATTCGGAATCTCGACTGCTTTCTATTTGCCTCTGATGGCCTCTGATAACCAGTGCTGACAAAAGTACAGAACTCCCGACAACTTTTTACACCATACAGCGACTATTACTGACTGCTCCTGATTACAGCTTGCCTCTGCTGGACTCTGCTGACCATCGCTTATATTTCTGACAACCTATGACGATTACTACTGACTTCTGCTAACCTCTGTTGGACTTTGCTGATCTCTGTCAGCGTGTGCTTGTCTCTGCTGAACTTTCCTGGCCTCTGCCGAACGCTACTGACCACTGCAGGTATTTTCGATAATGTATAACGATTAATACTTACTACTGCATGCCCCTACAAGTCTCTGCTTGCCTTTGCAGGTTTCTGCTTGCCTGTGCATGCCTTTGCTGGCCTCTGCTGACTTCTGCTGACCACCCCTAATACTTCTGACATCGTATAACAATTACTACATGCTACTGTTCGCCCCTGCTGATCTCTGCTTGCCACTGCATGCCTCTGCTCGTCTCTGCTGACCGCTGCTGACCACCTCTGATGCTTCCGACGACATATAACGCTTACTACTTGCTACTATTCGCCCCTGGTGATCTCTGCTTGCCACTGCTGGCCTCTGCTGACCACCGCTTATATTTCTGACAACGTACAACGATTACTACGACTCCTACCTTCCTCTGTTAACCTCTGGCAGCATCCCTTGGCCTAAGCTGGCCTCTGCTGACCGCTGCTGACTACTGCTGACCACCGTTTATATTTCTGGCAACGTACAACGATTACTACTGGTTACTGCCACCCTCTGCTGACATCTGCCAACATCTCCCAGCCTCTGCTGACCTCTGCTGATCACCCCTGATGCTTCTAGCAACGTATAACGATTACAACTTGCTACTGCTTGCCCCTGCTAGTCTCTGCATGCCTCTGCATCCCTCTGCTGACCTCTGCTGGCCCCCGCTGACCACGCTGACCTTTGTTAACAACTCCTGACATGATGTATATGTATTAAAGCTTTGTATAATGTAAATCTATGGCAATAAATAATATAATTGCAAAGAATTCTATGTGTTCTCGTCACTTTTACCTTTCTTTTCCTCTCCCCATTATTCCCTTAGTTATAAGAAACCGTTTCTCTACTTAAAACTGGAATTCCAAAGTGTCCGGAGCGTTTTCTGAAATGCCGGTGACCTTGACCCACTTTCGAAACTGGGTCAAGGCCAAATCCTGATTCCCAAAGCGCCCGGAATTTTTCTAAGATTCGATGGCCTTGACCTACTTTCGAAATTGGGTCAAGGCCATTCGGATTTCCAAGTTGGCCCGAAGATTTCTAAAATTTCGAATGGCCTTGACCTACTTTCGAAAGTGGGTCAAGGCCAAATCCGGATTCTCAAAGTTCCCGAAATTTTTCTAAGATTCGATGGCCTTGACCTACTTTCGAAATTGGGTCAAGGCCATTCGGATTTCCAAGTTGGCCCGGAGATTTCTAAAATTTCGAATGGCCTTGACCTACTTTCGAAAGTGGGTCAAGGCCATTCGGATTTCCAAAGCGCCCGGAATTTTTCTAAGATTCGAATGGCCTTGACCCACTTTCGAAACTGGGCCAAGGCCATTCGGATTTCCAAAGCGCCCGGAATTTTTCTAAGATTCGAATGGCCTTGACCCACTTTCGAAACTGGGCCAAGGTCAAGGTCAAATTCGGATTTCCAAAGTTCCCGGAACATTTCTAAAATGCTGGTGAACTTGCGAAGAAGGTGGTACGCATCTTATAGGTAAGAGAATGATTTGGAGAGGAAAAGGACGGTAAAAAATGATGAGAACACATTGAATACTTTGAAATTATATCATTTATTGTCATAGATTTACATTATACAAAACTTTGATACATATAAACATATTATATTATATTACATCATGTCACAAGTTGTCAGCAACGGTCAGCAGTGGTCAGCGATGGTCAGCTGATGTCGGGAGATGTTGGCAGAGGCCAGCTTAGGTCGGGAGATGCTGGCAGAGGTCAGCAGAGGGTGGCAGTAGCCAGTAGTAATCGTTGTACGTTGCCAGAAATATAAGCGTTGGTCAGCAGTGGTCAGCAGCGGTCAGCAGAGGCCAATGGAGGCCAGCAGAGGCATGCAGAGGCAAGTAGAGTCCAGCAGGGGCAGGCAGTAGCAAGTTGTAATCGTTATACATTGTCAGAAGTATCAGGAGTGGTCAGCAGCGGTCAGCAGAGGCCAGCGGAGGCAGGCAGAAGTCAGTAGTAATTGTTATACGTTGTCAGAAATATAAGCGGTGGTCAGCAGAGGCCAGCAGAGGCTGGGAGAGGCTAACAGTAGCCAGTCGTAATCGTTATACGTTGTCAGAAGTAACAGGAGTGGTCAACAGCGGTCAGCAGAGCCCAGCGGAGGCTGGCAGACGTCAGTAGTAATCGTTATACGTTGTCAGAAATTCCAGGAGTGGTCAGTAGCGGTCAGCAGAGGCTGGGAGAGACTAACAGTAGCCAGTCGTAATCGTTATACGTTGTTAGAAATTCTAGGAGTGGTCAGCAGCGGTCAGCAGAGGCCAGTGGAGACCTGTTGACGAGAGGTCGGATATTAGTTGTTGAAAAGCGAGAAGGGAAGTGTGAGCCTTTCTCTCTCGACTCCCACGAGACGGTCCGAACTTACTTTGGGCAGTTTCGGTGAATCGAGAAAGAGGGCATATGTCATTTTGTCTTTGTCGACCCTCCGAGGTCTTTCGGCATGTATCGTATAGCTAAGGGAATAATGAGGAGAGGAAGAGAAAGGTAAAAATGATGAGAACACATAGAATTCTTTGAAATTATATCATTAATACATATAAATATATTATATTATATTATATCATGACAGAAGTTGTCAGCAACGTCAGCAGTGGTCAGCAGTGACACGCAGAGGGTAGTAGAGACCAAGCAGGGGTTAAAAACTGACAGAGACAAAGGCAAATTGACATCTCTGCTGTACAGATAAAACTAGTGATTTCTTCAAAGTCTTACCTCAACGTCGTCTATGGTGGAGCAACAAATCTCAGAAGTTTGCCACAACTCCACTCTACAGCATAATAATCTATGGTAGCTTCCATATCCATCATCTATCGTTTCGATTGGTTTATATAAAATCTCTTTATCTTGGCAAATGGAAAGTGAAAGGAAAACTTAGTAACTTTCCGTTGATTCGGCACGATTCAGTGTTGCTGGATTGATCGTGGATAAATAGTGATCGACCGCGGAAATTTTAGAAGTGATCGGAAGATAAGATACATGCTAAAAATGATTAAATTTTTTATGATATCGATGTTTCGCGTTGAGTTTATCATAGTTGCCTACCATTAATTATTAAGTATGAGTCTTCGTCGTCTAACGTGTGCAGTTTTAAGAAGACGATGGATTCGTTCGAAGATGATATGTTCGCGCTCAGCGACGAAGAATTACCAATATCAACGGCAAAATGCAACCCCATAGAAGAGCAGTTACTGAAACAATTTTTCGACGTGCAGAATCGAATCGAAAAAACCACCGTCGACATTAAAGAGATTCAAAATACGACGAGACACGTCTTAAAATCGTTGCAGCATCAAGCCCAATACGCGGAGAACGTAACCTCGGATTCTGACAGTGATGTGAGTCACTTGACAATGTTAATAACAATACCAGATACGTTATACAGAAAGAATATAAAAAATATAAAAATCCTTCAGTCCTTTTCGAACTAGTTAACGTAAAAATAAAAGCTTCAACACTTAAGACAACTCCAGGAAAATTATTTAATGACTTTTCGTTTTAGAGTTATAATAATAAAGACTAACACTTCAGCTAAGTGTCTAGACACTATATTATTAGTTTTTCGAATTTTTTAAGGCTTTGAGACTTGATTGCCATCTTAAGAGCATATTTGTAATAATGCATGTCTATTAAAGGAAGTAGTAACATATAGAATGATCTAATAATTATTTGTTTACTATATATAATTTTTAATTAATTGTAATGTGATGTATCATGATTAAAAGGAATGGTAGCAAAGAAAATGTTGAAATGACATACGTTATTTATGATATATACATTCAATATATGTTAAAATATATTAGTTTGTACACTTTTCAGTTGTACAATGTAGATGGCCAACCAGTGGTAAAGAAGAAGAAACATGTACATCAGGAACCCAATCGGATCTTAGTTGTACAAAGTACTTGGAAATACATTATTTGTGACAAATGGATTATCGGTATAGTTCTACAAAATGCTTCGCTAGAGTAAGTACATTGTTAATAGTTATTGCTGAATTGTACAAAATTTTGATTCGGTGCAATTATATTTACGATATAATCGTATAAAATTATGAAATAAAAAAAAAAAGCGGTAAACTAAAATTTTTCATTTTCGTAGTTTCGCATAAATAAAATTAATTTTCGATATAATCTGCTTGTTTGAAATTCTTTTATTTGCCAAAATAATTATTGTCATGTTGTACTTACGATTTATAAAATTATAAAGGATTGAAATCTACTATACTGCACGTGCCTCTTAAGTTCTTTCTGTTTTATAAAGAATTTCGTTTTATTTACATAAAATCCCACAATTTTAAGACATCGTTTCTCTATAAGTATTTTGTCATAGATTTAAGTACTATGTGAAATTCAGTATTCGCAAAAAACAATATCCTAGAATAATAGGGGCTCGAGAGATTTGTTTATACACGCTGCCACCTACATTTTGCGCGCGGAACCGTAACGAAAAGCGCTGGTCGCAATTTCACGGCTCCCGCGCCCTTAATTAAGTAAGTTTATATTAAGGATTATATATTACGAAAATATAACCCTGTATCGATCAAATATTACTTTTATAAGCGTAAATAAATATTAGAAAAATCGAAATGTATATATTTCTATTGCATTCTTGCATTTGGAAGTCGTGTAATTTAATACATCTTACTAATACAATTATATGCTACAGTTATTTTTTTTTTTTTCTGAGGCAGTACTATTACCATTTCGTCAATGATAATAATAACTATAATAACAATGTTTATATTAACATATGTATATATACATATAGACAGATATACGCATATAGAATCTGGGTAAACATAAACACGTTTCTGAATAGACAAGAACATAAAATAACTAACATACTCTATCATAGCAAACGACTGACCATAACTTATACGCGTAAATAAAGAAAACTTAATGGGTATATGCAAATCCGTACCATTTATAACTCACTCGGATGGAAAAAATGTTGATTCTATGCACTCTAATGCAAGCATGTATTCGCATATACACCGGCGCCCATAAATATTAGGACACTTGGCCATTGTTAATTTATCGTACGATTTCTTTCCACGAAGTTACAATGATCCAAATGTTGATATCGTTTCGATCAAGTGTCCTAATACTTACAAACGGCAATGTATATACGCTTGATTCCATATACATTATAATGCTCAATGTTTGTTCTAGCTCAAGTATCCAAGCAATACTCTTGATTTATGCGTACAAGATTTTTAAAAACGTACTCGCATCGCCTCGTAACAATTGTACAAACACCTTGTTAAGGCTGTCGTAGATCCTAACAATTTAATAGACCGTAACATTCGTTATTTATCAAAAGTTTAAATGCAGTAGCAGTGCTTGCACAGGTATTATCAACTTGGAACAGTTGAATATCTTCAATTCGACGCCTTAGTAGGCGGACAATGCGTTCGGCGCGCAAACACTAAGAATTAAGGGAGAACACTGTCTCTGCGTCTTCGAAAATAAATAGTTTTTTTTTTAACAGTTACATTTTAAGAATACTGCCCTAGAATATTAAGATGCAACGTTCGTTGAACGTGTCCAACGATAAGCAATCGATTCTTAAACTTTAAACCACTCAACTTTTCTCAGAAACTACTCATCGACTTCTTTTTTGTTGATCCTTTAAAAGATCAATAGGTACAACGATAACGATATTCGTCTAATTTCTAAAAATTGTAATTGTATTTAATTCTGACCATTAGGACCAGAGAACACAGTACTCCCACGCGACTAGAAAATTCCGGTAGCTCGGTACGAGGATGCTTCTATTTTCTAGATAGCTTAACATTTTCTCACGAAAATTGTTACAAATATTGTTCAAAGTATATACTTGAAATGTATACAGGTCGACCAACCCTGGGAAAAATTTTAATGGGACATTCTAGAGCCTAAAATAAGACGAAAATCAAGAATATCAATTTCTTGACTGAGGCTTCATTAAAAAGTTATTAAAAAATTAAATTAAAAAATTTCAAATCGCTTTGGAAAAATTATTGTCGGTTGCGGGGGTTAATTACAAGCATTTTTGGTGAATAGACCTACCCCCGAAATCCTACCCACTTTCGAGAAAAAAATTCGAGAAGGTGTGAAATTTTTCGACGAAATTAAAAAATTTCAAATCATACTAAAAAAATTATATTTAGTTACAGGGGTCAATTACAAGCATTTTTGGTGAATAGACCTACCCCCGAAATCCTACCCACTTTCGAGAAAAAAATTCGAGAAGGTGTGCAATTTTTCGACGAAATTAAAACTTTTCAAATCATACTAAAAAAATTATATTTAGTTACAGGGGTAAATTACAAGCATTTTTGGTCATTAGACCTACCCCCGAAATCCTACCCACTTTCGAGAAAAAAATTCGAGAAGGTGTGAAATTTTTCGACGAAATTAAAAAATTTCAAATCATACTAAAAAAATTATATTTAGTTACAGGGGCCATTTACAATCATTTTTGGTCATTAGACCTACCCCCAAAATCCTACCCACTTTCTAGAAAAAAATTCAGTACGAGCGGAACTTCAAACGTTAATAACTTTTTAACGAAGCCTCCATCAACAAAAGAGTATTCTTGATTTTCGTCTTATGTTGACCTCCAGAATCTTCCATTAAAATTTTTCCCAGGGTTGGGCGAACACCTTGTATACGAAACATTTATATTGGACATTTCGTATCGTCAGAAAAAATATCTAATTATCAGCGTTTTCTTGGATCCTAAAAGGTAGCGTCCCCCCTTAATTCGTTATATTAACAAACATTGTTTCCTATCTAATATTTTCGTTGTAACCGACGACACACGGAAAGAAGAGAAAGAATTTAAGCGCGCCACAAGGCGCTTGTTAGCTATGTACGAAACAACTGGTATTATATTTTACAAATCAGTTCAGTGTCTTCGTCTCTCCCAAACGCGATGTAATCTTCGGGAGAGTAATCGAATAGCACAAAGTCGTACCTGAAATCAAGCATGGAAAGTTGAATTTTGTATCGCCGCACCAAGTCGACCATTTGCAATTTACCTAAACATCTCGTAGAGATCTTTGATCTGCGATTTGGACAATTGAGCGAAGTAATTCTTTATTACATCCTTCGTTTGGACGCCTCTCGTGGGGTTCTTCCATTCCGGCTTGATAATGTGGCCCACGTGTGCTTGTTTTATCAGATAATCTTGGTCTTCCTTCAGAAAGCAAAGAACCACTTTTATTTTAAACAAGCATTTGAGTCCGATTAGCTGATCGAATTTGCTACAAATTGAAAGGTACTCACGTGAAGCGTCTCAAATTTCGCTATCACGTCGAATCGTACTTGACACGGTGTACAGAAACTGACGACCGGTGTCCAATGCATGTCCAGTTCGTTACCAGCCCTCCATTGGCACAGAAGCCAACGCACGAACTCTTCGAACAGCGGATACCTTGGACCGTGTCGTCCATTTGTTTTTGGATCCTGATCGTCGGTTGGAAAAAATGAAAATTAAGGCACGTTTGTTACTATATAAATTTAATTGCAGTGCCTACGGTTACTAAAGCTTGGTACGCGACCTAAATTCGCATCCCGGTAGGATTAGGATCAAGAATTAAATATCTTCGGGCCGCCAGAATTAGAACAATGACGTTCCAAAACGCTTACCCTGGATCTATAGTGCCAAACGATATGAGCCCCTAGATTGCTGTGAAATGTATGTGGCAAACTGTGCTCCAGCTTGTCCCTGTAGGCGCTAAGTAATCTCTCAAACGGATGTCTGACGATCAGGAAACTGATGCTGTCGTTTAGGAACTTGGCAAGCTCTTCAGCCGTGTGCCTGGGGTACTTCTGCCTCGCCAGGGACACCGGTACAGCTTTCGAGGCCTTCAAAAACTGAGGTCCATACCTGTCAGAACGTCAGAGCGTAGAACAATGTGTCTTAATTTTCTTTTATATCTCTACACCGCCTAGACGACTTACAGAAACATGTGAATCTCAAGTTTGCTTTCCGAGCCAACTAATTAAATAGTATAACGAGATCTTTTATCTACACTGTACGAATACTTTCCGAGATCAAACACGTTGGTAGAAAACGTTATGTAACAATAAAGGGAAGCTGTTGCTACACACAGCAACATACTTGATCAGTTAGCTCAGGAAAGAAACTCAGGTTTCACCTGTTTTTATAAGACGTCTGGATGGTGTAAGCCCTTTAAGTAGCAGAGATCTAACCCAGCAAGTAAATTGAAATTGTACATCCAGGACGTAGACGCTGCTTTAAAGACGTTGCACCATATCAGATGGTACTCTCTATTTACAAGAAACTCCCAGGCGTTAGGCCTGTGTAGAGAATCGTTTCCAGGCCGATCCAGCTCTTCTTCGGCGCACTTCTCTGCCAAAAACTTCCTCCTGATCTCCAGTCGACGCTCCGTTTCGGCGTTCGTTGCTTCCTCCATCAGTCTTTCCTCCGGAGTCAAGTTGGAATCCTCCTGGCAACGACAGTGTTTTCCATTTAACTTTTACATTAATATCATTACTTTTGTCAGATTGTCCGTATATCGGGATATGAATACCTTATATTATTACTACCGAACACACAGAACAATACGTTCTATTTATCAATACAAAATAACCACGATAACCGAATGCCGCCGCATGGACGCAGTTTCGCCAGGACATTCGATACCATGCCAGAACAAACAATAATCCACAAACCATCCACACTCACTAACAACTTTATATATAAAGAGTAATTTTTATAAGCGCTCGTGGACAAAATTGAACGTTCTAAAACATTTTGAGTCTCGTTAAAAAAAGAATTAATGGGAGATTCTAGGGGCCAAAATAAGACGAAAATCAAGGATAGCAATTTGTTGATTGAGGCTTCGTTAAAAAGTTATTAACAGTTGCGCCTGTAGAACGGCTGTCGTTGAGAGAGAACGGTTCTCACTCGGAGAACTGTGAGGCTGTCGATACGTCACTAAACAGAGTTTCTCATGCTGAGTGAGAACCACTATCAGCACGCAGCTGTTCACAGATTGCCGTTTTACAGGCGCAACTTTAAACGCTAATAATTCTTTAAAGAAGCCTCCGTCGACAAATTGGTATTCTTCATTTTCGTCTTATTTTGTCCCCTAGAATCTCCCATTAAAATTTTTCCCAAGGGTGGCCGAATATTCTGTATTTAATTGAAAGTATAACAATTCTGAATGATCATCAAAAAGACGAAAAAAAGAAATCAAAGATATTAATATGGTCTGCTTCTAGCGGGACACCTTGTAGAGAAAATTCACTGTTATTTGATTCGACGCAGGACCTGCGGAAGAGGAAGGAAAAGTGATTGGCGTAATTATCGCGCACGTTCGAAGGAAGTAAACGGTTCTAATCACGCGTAGACGTTCGCGGGGCTTTTCAGTCGATTAACATGGAGCTTTAGAGTTCGAAGCTCGCCGCCTCGAAGCCGTTTTGCTGCCAACAGGCCTGACCGTATTATATCGTGCACCGCGGTACGTGCGCCGACCTTCTGCTCGACACGCAAGGTTAATCCAATTTCCTAATTTTTGCAATTAATCGAAATACTCGGCGACGACTGTTAGCGGTAGCGCCGGATTACGGTTACTTGGCGCATTGCGGTTACACGTTCTTGGCACGACGCAGCGATTCTTATAATAATTGCCATAATTGATAGAGCTTAGAGATCAGTCGAGATTGCCCTCTTTGTCCCCCGGTTTCTCGACTCATTGACTATTCTCAGATGGAAAACACTATTGTATTGCCCGCGTAGGGTCGTGCTACCGGTTCCGACCATTTTATTTTTAAGCTGCTTATGCAGGGTAAGTCACGGAATTAGGACGGATCGCAATGGCTGCCTCCTCGAAGACAAAAGAAAAACTGCCAGTATCGTTCTGGGCTTCCAGAAGTTTAAAAAACTTTTTACACGACCAAAACCATCGTAAGTTCGAAGAATCGAAAGCTCCTCTTTGCGACTATTCCCTTAGAACGGACGTTTAACTCCATTTTAATCCACTTGGAACGAGATGCGCCATTAGTCTTATTACAGAATACATTTATCTCCTAGTTAATGAAATAAAATTGATCAGAATATTTGAAATGCAAAAATCCGCGATTAAATTTGAACCGATCGCGATACTTCTTCTCTGACGTATCGAATTACTGCCGGGAAAATAAAAAATGGCGGAGGAATATGATGTATGGTATAACAAGGTTTGTTTTTTTCATGGCTGCTGCATAGCGAAATTGCCCTTTTTTCTTTCGTGTAAAAGTGTCAGGGAAACGTGTTTGCAAAATGTATTTGACGCAAATCGAGTGACGCAAATATTATAAGAAGATAGACCTTGGTAAACTAGACAACCTCCTCTTTTGCCGTTTGTTTTTCTGTCTTCTGGGAAACAGGACTCACGAGCCATCCCACTTCCATCACGCACTATGTGTTAGATAGCACGTTGAAGTGTAAATATTGAATATGTCGAGATTGAAAGGAGGTCGAATATGTCATTAGAACTTCGAACGATCAATATCCTAATGGAGGCGTCGAAGATGTTTCAAGGTCATTTACAGAACAGAACAGAAAAGACACGAGACAATCGGAATGGTTGATTTTAATATGCGTTATCTTGCCTGTCGTTGAGTAACAAATATTTACGTGTGTCCACCAGCTTGCGATAATGGTCGAATTAAATTTTTAGTCGTCCAGATGGGGATGCCCCCTTACAGAATAGTAACCCTAAATGCATCCATGGCCTTGCGTGTATCCAATTCAACGGAGAGTCGATATAACTTTTATCGACGAGGATGCAATGAAACGAAGGCGCCGCAAACAACGATAGTTTTCATCCAATGTTTACGTCCGTTCGATGTGTCCGGACGCGCTGACATTGCGTCAGGTTCCACACACATTGCGCGATGCAACGATTCAGACGACTCGAGTGTGCTTCAGTGGGAAAATATTGTAGCCAAAGGAAGTTATACAACTAGATACACCTCGAAGTGCGGCGTAATCACACTAGCGTGTTATATAATGTTTGTCCGTATGTCATATTGTCCGCATACACAGGTTGGTTTTGTAACATCAAATTCAATTGGTATTCTTTGGCTGGGACATGATTGATTTCCAATAGATTTTATTTTTCTTTCCCTCGAACGAATTGACATTCATTCAGCAATAATTCAAAGTCACGCGTTATCGATCAAAGTGACCCCTGTTTTTAAGGGATGAAAAATTTCCATCTTTAAGTTGTGTTTTAGGAAAAACTAGATCCGAAGTTTTTACGTAACTTTCGCTTTTCGTGACTGGAGATATAATAAAGACTAGAATTGATCGCTTTGTATGGAGGAACGCATGTTTCCCAGCTTTTGAGGTAAAAGATCTCGAAATATAAAGGGTGTTCGACCACCCCCTTGGGAAAATTTTAGTGGGAGATTCTAGAGGCCAAAATAAGACGACAATCAAATTAAAAAATTTCAAATCATTCTGAAAAAATTATATTTAGTTACAGGGGTCAGTTACAAGCATTTTTGGTGAATAGACCTACCCCCGAAATCCTACCCACTTTCGAGAAAAAAATTCGAGAAGATGAGAAATTTTTCGACAAAATTAAAAAATTCCAAATCGTTCTAGAAAAATTATTTTCGGTTGCGGGGGTCAATAACAATTATTTTTGGTCATTAGACATACCCTCGAATTCCCACCCACTTTCGAGAAAAAAATTCGAGAATATGTGAAATTTTTCGACAAAATTAAAAAATTTCAAATCGATTAAAAAAAATTATTTTTGGTTGCGGGGGTTAATTACAATCATTTTTGGTCATTAGACATACCCTCGAATTCCCACCCACTTTCGAGAAAAAAATTCGAGAATATGTGAAATTTTTCGACAAAATTAAAAAATTTCAAATCGATTAAAAAAAATTATTTTTGGTTGCGGGGGTTAATTACAATCATTTTTGGTCATTACACATACCCCCGAAATCCTACCCACGTTCGAGAAAAAAATTCGAGAATATGTGAAATTTTTCGACAAAATTAAAAAATTTCAAATCGATTAAAAAAAATTATTTTTGGTTGCGGGGGTTAATTACAATCATTTTTGGTCATTACACATACCCCCGAAATCCTACCCACGTTCGAGAAAAAAATTCGAGAAGATGTGAAATTTTTCGACAAAATTAAAAAATTTCAAATCATTCTGGAAAAATTATTTTCGGTTGCGGGGGTCAATTACAATCATTTTTGGTCATTACACATACCCCCGAAATCCTACCCACGTTCGAGAAAAAAATTCGAGAAGATGTGAAATTTTTCGACAAAATTAAAAAATTTCAAATCATTCTGGAAAAATTATTTTCGGTTGCGGGGGCCATTTACAATCATTTTTGGTCATTAGACATAACCCCGAAATCCTACGCATTTTCGAGAAAAAAATTCAGTATGGGTGTAACTTGAAACGTTAATAACTTTTTAACAAAGCCTCAGTCAAGAAATTTATATTCTTGATTTTCGTCTTATTTTGGCCTCTAGAATCTCCCATTAAAATTTTTCCCTGGGTTGGCCGAACACCCCGGATATTGGGTTATTTTTCTGGGAATAATCAGTTTCATCGATGCGCGCCGGTGCACGTGCACGTGGATGCAAAGTGCAGACAACAGCACGCTGCACCACCCGCATGGCCCACATTTGCGGCGTCGGCGTCGACGTCGAGGCAAACCGTTCGGCTTCTAGACCGAAATCAATAAACGGAAGCAGGTACTTCTGCATTCGCCTGTTTCCGTCTGACCGTGGCTGCCACGACACGTTCGACTTTAAAGACATCAACTGTCTCCTGTCTGCTATCGCGTCGACTGGTCTGCAATAGTTAAACAACCAGGGACGCGTGGTAACCGAGAAACGACGCCTCAAAGCTCTCGGGATGGTCGCCTGACAAAACACCGATCGAATTTATTATGTTTGGATATTCTCAAATAAACGAGGATACAAAAATTTGTAACATTTGATAAAATTCAAATTCAAGTTAAACAAGTTTTCTAATTTTATATTGGTTCTGTATACATATTTTATAAGAATAATTTTTGCATTAAGGATCTAGGTTAAGATGGAGGATGTAAATAATATAAAGCTCGACACGAACTTATGGAATAAGACAAAATAAAATGGCTTTAAACTCGAATTTCTCAGAGTATCAGAGCCCATTTTGACAAATACTTTTGGGTATACGCTGCAACTTGCATCTACCCTCGATCCAAAAGCTATTTCCACATTCTGGCCTTCTTATCAGCAAACGTTGACCAGTAATTGTAATGTAAAAGTTTGGAAGCGTATAGACTCTTGGAACGTATCGAGAAGGCGCTTGTAACCCTAGAATCAAGGAGCAGACACAATAGCTCTCACAGAGCTCTCATTTGTGGTATGCTCATTATGTCTCGAGAAATTGTGCTGATAAGGGGACATCTAGCTCGAGAGTTTAGAAAACTCGAGAGGTAGCAAAGTGTTGGCGAACCTAAATCGGTTTGCTACAACTTTTCGCGAAGATTCCTTTGCACGTAACAAGAAAATATCCACCGATGCAGTTTTGCGCCGTACTATTGCAGCAAAGTTAAACCTAGTCTTTTAGATGTAAATGTTTGCCTATACGAGTCGTTGGGAATTCGAGATTCCTATCGTAATACATACAAAAGTATTAACTTTTTGTTGATATTAACACTAGGTTTACGGACACTCGTTGCACATATTTTTATTATAATTCGCTACGTTGACAGTTGCATTAAAATGCAGTTTTTCTTTTAATTAGAGGATACATCCATATCATTACATCAATTCAATTTAACATAAATTAATAACGTTAAGTTTAGAATCTGCATGCGTCAAATTGACGCGTACCGTAAACCTAGTGTTAAACAAGCTAGTATTACAAATATACCGATACAGGCCAATGGCGGAGTTGCTTCCGCAGAACCATTTTGTTGTCGCCTTGATAAATTCTATTTGACGGTAACCCGTATGTAAAACATTCTGTATCGCGTTACGCGAATCTGACTTTGCATTTTCAGTCGCCTGCGGGCTAAACAAACATACTAGTTTCCGCCTGGACGATACTCCAAAGTTCACGAACGTCGAACGTTTCACGTGCGCGATGCACATTATACTATGCAAGCGGGGAGATATCGATTAACCGACGACCGATCTCAAGGTCTCGGAATTAAATACAAAGCGAGTTTCTCGCCGCGGCAGACACAGCGAATCCCGGAAGGCTGCAGCACGGCAAATACCGTGAAATTTTATAGCTTCCACTAGGGATTCGTAGGGGTGGGTTTCCTCCTGCAAGTTTCTCTCAAGTTTCTTCGGAGAAAACGGCCCGAGGTAACAAGAGAATCGTTCTACTATAGCGCGACATTCATAGACGTCGGAACGTGCTGTGAAAATTAAACATTCGATGAAATTATCGTTCGAAACGAGCCCCATCAGTTTTTAACCCCCTTAACGTTCGTGCCCGAGTCTGACTGCTTTGAAAAACGATATTTGTTTAATCTAATGGTTTAAGGGATGGTAATATTGGTTTTCTTTCAAATTATACGTCGAATACAACGTTGTAAGTAACAAAAACCGCATTTTTAGAAACAAATCCAATAAAGAAAACTGATCATTCTTGGTTAACCCGAAAAATAGGAGCGTTATGGGGTTAAGGGGTAAGACCACTGTAAAAATCTGAAATAAAGCGGTTTTTTTTTTGGTAGCTATACTATTGAAGAATGTTATTAACCATGTCGTTGAGTGTGAAAAGAAAATATTCAAAAATAGTGCAAAATGACGACGCTGGAGCCATTCTCGCGAGGCGTGTTTTGAGTTACAGAAAAATCATAAACACACAGATTTTAAATATCATATTATGCCTTTCCAGCTTTTTAGCTTCGATTCTTACACGAGTTACAAAAACTATACAATTTTCTCTTACACTTTTGCCATAAAGGCTGCTTTTTATTTTTAAAGTAGTACTCTTGCATTATTTAAAACCTTGTGTCGTTCAATGGTTTGGAATAAACCTTCCTTGCATATAGTCGTGAGAGAGGTATCCACAGATTTTTCTTTTTTTTTATATTTCATGATTATATTTATCTTCGCCTTTTCCTCTTTCTCCAATGTTAATCGACTCATTGGACCGGTAATCGATATACAGCAATTTATAAGAAATGTCCGGTATCTAATATAACGAATGTAAAAGTTATGTTATTATTCGATTTTAGAATGGCGTCTTATGGTATTTTATGAATAATTGAAAATGTTGCAAAAAGGAAACCAACGTCGAAGCGATGTTTCTATCGATTTCCTTTTTGATTTATGGAATTTATCGGGTTCAATTATCATTCGTCCGATCGTTTCGTGTTGTCCGGAAGTGCCGTAACCTACAAATCAGCGGGCTAGTTGGGCTTTGGTTCGCCATAGCGCGGAGACTACATCCCGCGAAACGATCTCCTTACGTAAAGCATTGCGAGCATAGATTGGCAGGCTTCCAGGCGCAATGCGGCACACGATCGCGGGCTCCTACGGCCCCCTTTAAGCATGCAAAGGGTGGTCGTAGTTGCCCCCTCAATCTCGACTATTACTACACCGATACTAGATCGATCCTCGATACGAACAATCGCTGTTTTCTTCGACTCTTTTATCCCTCTGCAGTGGGACCAAAGGAGAATGTTAAAAGATACCAATTTTTCACGTCGCCTGGAAACGAAAAAATCATACAGGGTCTTTCAGTGTCTACCAAAGAACAAAAAACGATGGTAAAGTTATTGAACAGTTCTAGAGGCCAAAATAAGATGAAAATCAAGAGTACCAATTTGTCGATGAAGGCTTCGTTAAAAAGTTATTAACTTTTTATATTCTATGTTTCGTCGTATATTCCTCTTCGATTTTATTATCTTTCGTTTTAAAAAACCGACAATATCGTCGACATTATCTACTTTGTCAACGCGAAAATAAAAAATTATTTTTCGCTATCTAAATACATGCTAAACAAATGGTAAAATTTTCAGACCGATCGATCGCGCCGCTCGGAATAAATTCCCCAAAAAATGCTTTCTCGTCTCACTCTTAAAAAAAAAAAAGATAACTCTTTTAATACTATTTTTACCGCGGGTGATTCGACGCCTTTGGTAGAAATAATGTTAAGTAAACGTTCTCCGCGACGGGGGGCAGAAACAATAATCCCGCGAAGATCCAAGATGGAGGGAACCGTAGATAAAAACGTTCGAATCTGGAATTTCTTCTTGGTCGTTAAATTCAACCACGTAACAATGTTAACCGGATAAAGCTAATTCCGGTGTTGGCGGAATGAGATCCTCGAGCATCCGTAGCATTTAATTCAAAAATCCAGGTCGCGGAGGCTTCAAGGACCCGGGAACACAATGGCCTCTCATCTACCTAACGACATCCTGGCGCGTGTAACGCTATCGGCGTCTGTTCTGGATTTTGCAATCTCCGAAAATACAAAATAACACCAAGTGTCGCCTGGTGTAACGAAGGACATGCTTCTGAAAAGGTTCCTCGCGCAACTCGCCACGGCCTCGGACAAAGAGAGCTTGTCCTCTCTGTCCCTCCAGGATGGCTCTTCGTGCTATATCCGCTCCAGCTGAAACGACTGTCCCCGGCTGTACTTCGCGGACCCGGAGTAATTGTTCTTTAGAAAGCAATCCGCCTAATTTTCCGGTGGTCTAAATCCGCGCGTCCCGCTCGAAAGGCTTTTCTCTAAGAACAAAAGGGATCCTCGGGCCGCGCGGTAAAAGATTGCACGCTCACCTCCAACAAAAGGCTCTGATGCACGGTGTTCCCGGCATCCTGGCTCGACAGAGCCAACACCAGCAACGTTATAATACCGGCGGCGAGCAACGTGCGCCTAATCGCCGCGAATATATGGCGGCGCGGTGTCATCTTCTCCCGATGGACGGTCTTCCTTCTGTATTCATGTCGAACTGTAACAAAAATGCCCGATTGGTATCCGGTTACAGTTATCCGGGTACGCCAGCCTTCGAGACGCTGAATTAAACAATAATTCTAATAATCTTAATTACTAACATTCCACGCGTCCAACTTGTATGCTTTACTAAATTACGAGAAGATTTCGTTAACACTTTGACGGCCGCGGTCACGTGTGCGTGATCTACTGTATCAGTCACCGTTTCATCGTACATTCAACTTATTACGTTTGTTGGGGTTATATTTATAATTATAATAATATTCCTAGCATCTTCGTGTATTTCACTTTGGTCTACGATATCAGCGGTGACGGACACCTTACGTGCGGTCATTGAAGTATTAACATTTAGTTCCATTTAGTGACCATTCGTTGAAATGGCGTCTGTTGATAATAATGGATACATTCATGAAGTATTTGTGATTCTTCGTTTTAATCTAATCTGTCCTATCGACTTCAAATCGTTTAACGAAGATAAAATTTGATGTAGTTTAAGTAGCGCGATCCAAATGGCCATTGCAATAGGTCCACATATTATTTTTGCAACTAAAATCGACTGTAACGAAAAAAACGTTTGAAGACTCATGCTATTACGACCGTTTCTGAGACTCATGGTATATAATATTATTTTAGAAACACTTTATGTGTTAAACTTGTTTCTCGCGATACTTCTGCAGTACGAATAATCGGTTTCATAACCACTGACCGTGGCACGGCGCATCCAATTACATTACGTTTCTCAACCATTTTCCAAGAAAATATTAGATGGAATTGATAATTGTACCGTTCAATTTTGCTGGCATTCGTTTCATCGTTCGACTAACATGCGAAAAATTTGATTAGTTTTCACGATGAACGGAATACCTAAAAATTTACGGTAAATTTTGAATTTTTAAATGGCTGTATCTTTTTATAGCAACTTATAGCTTTTTCGGTTGTAAAATAAAAGATGGATACGATCTCCTTCTTTCAAGACAAAATATGTATGTAATAATCACCTAGATCAATACTATCGATTCGATATCTGCTAGATTAGATACCGTTTCTTTCCTCTTGCACCTTAATGTTTTTCGAACAAACGTGTTTCTATACGAGAATGAGATTCGTTAATCTAAATTTTATTAATATCTACGTGTTGTTATTTTGCTTGAAATAAGATTTTCGTTTCTGGTCCCTAACTTTTTGGTTCACCCTGTACGCAGTTTGTCAACAACAAACTTAACTTTCCACGATTCGTCTTCCCAAATCCTTTCCACTCAGCGTCTCGAACTTTAACGAAACCTGACCCAGCGGAAAAAGAAAGAGAATTGATAAAACTAATGAAAGCGAGACACACGCGATACAAAGGGATGCCGTAAGAATTTTACATAAATAATAGAAACCTTAATGTTTATAAAAGTTTCCAAAAACTTATAGCTAAGGTGTATAAAGTTTTAATTAGGAGAGGTTAGTTTTAATTCATAACTTTCGCGACAGTTGTCTCGTTAAGGAAAATAATATTGCGGGCAACCGTATATGACATGCAGAGTGTATAAGAAAGTTACGTCTACCGATCGTGGACATTCGATCGGTTACACAGGTGCACGCAACGTAGCGTCATGCGAGTAAATAATCCCGCCGATCGGTGGTTAACGTTCGACGCGAAACAAACCACGAAAGGGCAAGGACGCGTTTTCTAGGCGCGTTGATTCTCCCGTGGCTGGTCACGAATCTCACCCGCGACACGAATCTTGCACAATTACAGTCTCGATCGAAAGACCAGAGTCGCGAGAAAGGAACGCAGTTGCACCGCATACGTTTCCTGGGTCAATGGGTCAGAGAACACCCTTCCTTTCACCCGGGTTTATGTCTCCCCCGATTACTATTATGCTTCCCTACATTGTTTTGATGTACACGGCTAACAACGATACTCTTTAAACGCGTGCAATACGTACTTCCTACGGACATATATGCCCCCGGTGTCAGGATTCAAAGATGCATCTATCGCACCCCTAGCACGAAATCCAACTTTCCGCGTCGATTCGTCTCGAGTCACTTGCTCCTCACAGATACAGTCGAACACGAGAAAATCGAGACGCAACTGTTGTATTGCTTCTCGATTGACAAACTCGCGGGACACGTGACACGACTGACCGATCGAACCGAAGATACAGACACCATACGATCACGGTGGCATCCTGCAGATCACTGAAGGGATACCAGCGTCTCGTACCCCGCGCCCTCTGCTACCAGCCGATTCATACAACGTCGCCGATTGGCCAAAATTTTCGCGGGTCGATTTGCCGCTCGACGCACTCTGCGCACGCGCGGCACGACGAACCGTGTTCGCGTTTCTGGCTCGTTTGCTAACCTCGATCTCGCGGACGTTGTTTCTTTCGCGACTTTACGCGAATGCTTCTTTTCATTGCCTAAACACGTTTAGATGGAACTTATTATTACCTTATTATGCTAACAATAACGAACGAAAAACTTTTCTGCTTTTTAAAATTACAATTTTCTTTCGTCGATAACGGGGACTTTGGTTCTCGAGCAGGATCTATTTTATCGACTAGGTAGAATTCCTAAAAACTGTATTTTTGTAATTTCATCTGCTTTTATCGACGCACGCTAATAAATAAAGACGTAAAATATTTCGTTTCGTTTCAGAACGTTGTGCAATCTTCAGGTTTATGTAGCTGTGAGAGAGGTCGACGAAATCAGCGGTTTGTCGATGTGTTGGTCTTTGGTGGACAGCACGTTTTGGTACCGAACCGACACCATTAAACCCCACAAAGAAGCCATAGCCACTGTAACTCTTAATTTACCAAAATTCGATAAGGATTCCTTTTGCGACGCGTATGGTACGATTTCGTACCAAATCGACGATAAAGAGTATCAAACTCCTGTACCCACTGTTCGTCTATGCGTCGGGGAGACGATCGATACTAGTTGCGGAGTAAAGTTCTCGGTCGATGTGGAGCATAGTATTCTGGCATTAAAGTGCACGTCGATAGAAAAGACCGTTGGCGTACAAATTGATATGCATCCTGGCAGAGGGGAACGCCTTCTGGAATTCTTGGAAGAAAAATCTTTCAAAGAAATCTGTGCGGATGTATACGTTGTAAAGTCGACCGGATGTCTCATGTTCTGTCTAATCGAGATTTTGCCTATTATCGAAGGAGAGGTCAGATTAAGGATCTTTTCTAGGTGAACAAATATTCTCCTTTCATTTGTTTAATATTAGTTGTAATTGGGGTAAAAGTTATTTTACCGATTCAACGTTATTTCGAATTTTACAAATACTAGACAGACTTTCTTCGAGATTGCGAAACTATCGTTCGATGATTTATTGTTTTATATGTTTGCAGATCTACTAATGAAATGAACATAATAATACGACTCTTGCAAGATCAGTTTTCTGACCTGATCGTTCACGACGATGATCACGTCTATGCTGCGTTGGCCCTTATAGAAGAGTTAAAATTATACCTTGTTGACGGAAGTACCCCCGAACGGCAAATAGCGAGAATTAAAACCGATCTACTTATCCCGTGATGATGGTAAAGCAGACTTTATTAATCACCACGAAAGTTATTTTAAATCTTCGTATTGTGCCGTTTGCTTGTATCTTTATTAGGATAAAGCTCCAAATCGGCTCATTTTTTCACCATTATTCTGCTTTATTAGATATTTTAATTTGTACTATAACACATTTGTAATATGGTATGTAAATAACGTGTGTATGTGTGCATGTCACTAAATTATCTGTATTTAAATTTCATTTAAATCTTATATTCCTGTTATCTTACTCCTAGTTCCTTCTCCTAGGCAATAATACCAGGATAGCATGGCACAGGTAGTAGCATCGTAACTATACGAGATCCCACAGAAAACCGGTTTACTCACCACTACACGTTCCTAATCACGAACACACGAATATGTCGATGTAATACTAGACCGTGTCAAGCAGAGATGAACAAATATATATTTCATAATAACATGGTCTCGTGCTTGTTTGCTTAAAAAATGACTCCGTTTATTAATTATCATAAATAATCAAATAAAAATTTTCTACCTTTATACTTGGATTTTCTAAACTCGCAATGATTATCTAGGATAACGAATGAAAGTAACAACTTTTAAGGTTAGAATAAAATAACAGATTATTTTTGTCAGGCGACATAAACGAAAAAAAAATGAAAACACTGACGAATCTGGACTTTTTTAGATTACCCCTTCTGTTTCCTCTTTCTTCTCTGTACAAATAAAGATAAGAAGATAAAAAAAACTATATTATCGTGGGAATGATCCTCATTCGAATTCTTCCGCCATTTTTCAACTCCTATCGGTGAGCGTGTTTATGCAGCAGATTAGTTTACTACGCATACTTATGGTATATCGGTACACTATCTCCAGACTGTGTATGGAAACTGCCCCACCACTTACGTACGCTAATGCACAGCCACGTGTACGTGAGCTCAGACGCTTCGGATAGCTTCGGGGATTCGAGAAAGAAGGCAAATATGAGCCTTTCCTTTTCGCTCTCGAAACAGATGAAACCCGAACTGCATCAACCGACGTACGACTTCGAGTCTCGCCAGTGTTACCAAACGACGAACCTGGTAAAAACACCAATGGTCAATTGAACTACTGAAATCGGTAAAAAGTCTTTCTTTCCTTATATGATATACAGGTTGCTATTATTAACAATTTTATCTGATATTTATTCCTCGAAAGTCGTAAGATTGTCATATTAGACTCGAAATCGTATACCGGTTGACGCAAATCGGATTTCAGTCTCACATTCGCCTTCTTTCTCGAATCCCCGAAGATACCCGAAACACCGAATCTCACGTACATGTAGCTGTGTACTAATGTGCGTAAGTGGAGGGGTAGTTTCCTCTGGACACCAGTCTACCGTATGGTAACACTGTATAGGTGTCTGGTTGTCATCATCTGTTCGTGGAACTGTGTTATATCGTATGTAGTATCTGTTCACATATCATAGGAAAGGAAATAGAGCATCTCCTGATTTAAAAACAACAAATGGCTAACGCATTAAGTGCTGTCGATTGGGAAGGTAGATTTTGTTTGACGCGAATATTGCTTTCGTTATAATTATCTTTGCTGCCCTCGATTATCGAGAAATGAAAGTTACTCCAACAAGTAACATCGAACCACCTTGTTTTGACATACGTCATTTTATTATTAACACAATGTTGTCCGTTACGTTAAGTAAAAAAACCACCGTGATTAATCGTTTACTATCAAAATCTAACAAAACCTGGGGTTTTTTTTTTATTCTAAGAAAAGAAAAATAGGGTACTTCGCTTTCGTTGGATCAGAGTACTTTTGAAGTACGAAGAATATAATTATGAGAATTGTAACTACGTTATATCTGATTAGAACTTAAAATTGTTTCGTGGAACGATTTCATAAGATAAATTTCAATCGAAATAGGCTGTCCAGTAATGAGTATAATGTTAAGTATGTTTCCTAACCCTCACGATTACAGATGGTTAATCATTATTTCCGGAGAATGTAATTCAGAATTTTATAACGTTATTCATTTTAGTCGCACACGATAGTAACAGGTTACTTTGACTAAAAAAATTTGGTATTAATGGTTAGAGAGTCATATATATTGATGCTTTTTTTTTGTTTTAGTTTGAATTGTCATTGACTGCAGATTTTGTTTTAGATCTGCGAAGGCAAGCAAGACATCTAGAGAATGAAATTGATGCAAAGCTTGTAGCATTCAGTAAACTTGGTATCAATACTGGCTCTAAGCTCATCAATACAGATGAAGTACCACTTTTGGACGAAGAACATGTCTTTGAGAATATGGCCTCAGAGATAGAAGCATTATTAACTAAAGTAAGTTTAAAATATTCAACATTGTTTCAATAGTTTAAAGTATGTACATTTGTTATAGTTATTCTCTATAAACGAGAGAATGAATGAGTTACAACCAAATGGTGCTGCAATGTTACATACTATGCAGCGTCATAAAGACATACTGAAGGATTACAAGCTTGAATTCAATAAAATTAGAAATAATTTTGAAGCAAGAAGAGATAGAGAAGATCTACTGGGAAGCGTTCGTAAAGAGATCGAGTATGTATTAGTATTATTTTATTATTTCGAAACATTATTTTCGTTGTTAAACGCGCGATCGAGGGACTTATAAAAATTTGTTCGCAGTAACTACAAGAGCGTGAGCGGACTAAATCGCCGGGAGATGTATTTGAAAGAAAGTCAACATATTCAGAAGTAAGTAAAGTTTGCTATACAATTCGTTTTATTCTGATGTAATATTACTCGTATATACCAAAGAGCTGATTTGTTCGTTTACATTCATCAGGATACAAAATTTATGGAAACTTTTATTTTTTTTTCTAGTTCGGATCGTTTAATCAATGATCAGATAAGTATAGCGATGGAGACGCGAGAACATTTGATGACTCAGAGGCATACATTTAAACGTATACAAACCAGATTAAACGATATTTCAAATCGATTTCCAGCGGTAACTAGCCTAGTACAAAGGATAAATCTACGTAAAAGACGAGACTCTCTCATTCTTGGTCTTATCGTTGGATTTTTCACGTTCCTTATGCTCTTGTATGCTTTTCACTAAATAATCTTCTATACCAAAGTTACTTCCACCCTTAATGGGTTAGTGATTCGTCAATGGGAATGCATATATGTAGAAGTAAGAGGTATTTGGTGATGTATTTACAAAATACATGCAAATAGGAAACGTTGAAATTGGAAAGAGCGTGGCTGTGCGAGATTATACGTGAGTGAACTCTGAATGGTCGAATGAATGTCCTCATTCTTACAAGTAAAAAAAAAAAAACATAAACAACAAAAAGAAAACAAAAAAAAAAAAAAAAAAAAAAAAAATGTTGAAATGTACAGTTTTTTTATACCTAACTTAAGTCGTGGGTCAAACTATGTATAGAATTTTAATCCACGATCGACATGTTAATTTAATAAACGTTAAAATCAATGATGAAAATTTTACGCATTTATAAAATTATATTTGTACTTTCTCTCGATTTCCTATATACACGACTACAAACGTACCATACCTAAAAACAGGTCCGTGGAAAATTATGCCTGCGTAAAAAGCTTCTCGATATTAAATAGAAATTATGCTTCTTAAAACTCAACCTACGCGCAAATGTGTGTCGGTTTCATTGATTAAAAAGAAAAATAATACTAAAATCATTACTATTTGTCGCAGTACAATAGACTGATATTTATATAAGGTTTTTTATTCACTATTCGTATAATTTTATGCAATGCATTCGCACTCGCAAAAGGAAAACAATTTACATATTTTCTTTACTGAAATCCATTGTATTTTATACGCCTATGAATCAATGTTTCTATTATGCTCCGCGGCGTAACGAGTGTTTAAAACAACGAAAGGAAAGAAATGTAGTGGATGCACGACACTGGAGAAAAGTTGCACAATAACGAAGGGGAGGAAACAATGTTAATGAGAACATTGCAATAATAAAACCGGACTTCATATCGAAAGATCGATGTTTTTTAACATTACTTTTTTTTTCATTTTTACTACGAAGTATTGATTTTACATACACAGAGACATTTATACATGTATATATACACACGCACGTACATATATATATATGCATATATCTTCAAGTCTCTCATTCGAGTTCACAAAACACAGCACGTTACGAAAGGAATCGTTTCGGGCAAGTGCCAGTGCTTGTTTCCACGTATACTAGATACCACATTTATAAATTACATCTTGCTTGTAATAGGAACTCAAAACAAAAAAAAAAAAAAAAAAAAAAAAAAAATTGTAAAAATATTCGAATATAAGGTACACGTGTGACCTAAAACTGCTTTATATTCTTTAATATATAATATTTACAGTTTGAAACCTTCCATATAATCACAAATCACTTTCTATATTTAAATTTCGTTAACTGGTTTACTTTTCCCGATAGTTTTCCATTATCTTTTCCCCAAGAATCTCCACATTTGTGACGAGTAAACGATTCTGCAAATTCGTTTTACGTAATTCTTTTATAACAACCGATTCCATTGAAAACGTGAAAATCAAAGAAACGAATGATCTCTGTACATTGCACAATGTACGTTAATAAATAATTTACCGGTTATCTTCTGTGTATCGTATCCAATTTCACAAACAAACAGAGAAATACAATACGATAAGGACATTCTTATGTATGCTACGTAAACGGTTGTATGTTACATTGTCTTTTTCTTTTTTTTCTCTCTCTTTTTCTTTATAAATGCAATATGTAGTGTATCCGTAGAAACGCAGTAGTTTTCTTGTGTGCTACGTCAAAACGATTCTTTGCAGTGAGGAGAGTCGCGAAGGATTGGAAAATATTCACAATCACGTTTCCGTTCCATAGCGTCGAACACGCGGACGCATTTAGTCCACGTATTACCTTACAATGGAGAATCTACTAAAAAAAAATCTGATTCTATCGCATTGCTCCGGAATTACTCTACTCGCTAATCTGAATCTTTTTCTTTTATTATTGTTTTCCGTCATCGACAACAGACTGCGAGATCCAACCCACTTAGCACTCTATCGAAACTCGCCCAGGCGTACAAACAAACAACAGACATCTACTCAATATACATGCGAGCCGCATAACTACTTTATGATTCTGAATATAAATATATTGCCGTACGTATCGTTTGAATCTAATTTTTTTTTTCCCTTTAATGCCGACTACTTATAAATGGAGAATATTGGGAGACAAGGTCGCAACAATTTTCGTTTTCATTTTAAATTATCGAGTAAATGCTACTTGACGGCGATACAAAAAATTTGTATCGAATCTGTCTAATAAAAGTAAAAAGACCTTTTGATACCAATCTCTGAACACGAATTTAGGAAAAGGAAACAAGTTACGTCTACATTGGCACTTGATTTTTAAACAACGAACATTCTGCTTCAACGTAATGTTTGATGTAATATAAGGATCGTTTATTACCTCGCCCCCTTCCCCCACCTCGGTCATAATAGTAATAGTTTTGCAGTGGGAGTACTAATACTAATAATAGTAGCAGTAGTAGTGTAATAATATTAATGGTAGCAGTAGCAATGATCATAATTAACTATCCGATCAATTCAACGATTAAACAAAAGTTGAACAGTTGCGTATACATTCTGTACTTTCCAGCGAGAATTGATCGTCATCCTTCACTGTTCTCGTACATTACTAATACTACATACACTTCCCTTCCTTCGGATTACACTTACTATATCAATCACAATACACGAGTAAGCGAATTTCCCCCACCTACTGCTATGATTTATACAATCGATTCTCACTGGATGTCGCTTCGGTCCAGGATATAGTTAGCGTAAAATACGAATTCCTTAAAGTCAATACGAATCACCTAATTAAATTGTTCGTGCTTCCCAATAAGAATCTCACTTTTCTTAACCTCGTTCCACTGCGAAATTTTGTCGTGACAGACGCAAAGTAAAGCTACGTCGCACTGGCCGAATCTCTTCCGCAACGCGATCGAAAGGAACGAAACCCCTAATATCTCCTATTGTATGCAGCGAAATGCATCTCGCAGAATCTTGAATTTTAATGTTTCTTTCTAAAAATGGCTACAGATTTCGATATCTTCTCCCTTTTGGCGCGAAACGAACGAATAGAAAGGTGAAAGATGTACTCCGTTTCGAAACCTAACCCAACGTAATACGGGCGTAGTCCACGACTAAAAATTGAAAAAAAAAAAGGAAAGAAGAAAAAATTCCAACTATTTGATGACGTTTGTGTATTGAGATGCGACGGGCGAGCAAGTAGGCTTTGTTAAAACTTATAAAATAACAACGCGAGAGTCTAACGAAGAGACAAGCTCGGATCTCATGTTCGTAGAATCGCAAAAATTGGAAATGTTCGTGCCACGCGTTTCTTTCACTCGACATACCGAACAGGGCAATAAACGGCAGGCCACTGGGATTTGCTTTGGATTCTACCTTTTATCTCTTCATAGTTATAACACGTGCATCCGTGTCTTCAACATATATTTGCAAGTGCACCCCCTTCTTCGTCAAATTCTGTCACAAGGCTTAGGAAGAGGGATTTGTCCACGAGTCACTGTAGAGTCGCTTCCATTGGTCCTGCTCTCGACAACAGACAAAGGTAAACTCTCGTTCTTGTGTTTAAAAAGAGTTGAATTTGATTGGTGCGATGATACGAATACATGTCCTAATTAATAAATTTTTAATTCGATTCTTACGTTAATTTTTATTTATTTCTTACCTGTAAAGCGAAATAACGAAATGTTCAAAATGAGAGGTCTTCGGTTTTCTCCGAATCGGATGAAAGTTCTTGACGTAGTATCTCCATACAGGACTTCGGAATAAGGGTACCGACAATTTTCAAACCTTCGTCTGTAACAGAAGCATACAATTTATACTGGACGGCCCTTAACAGTGCAAGATTTCATATTAAACTTACCAGTTCGTAAACGTACAACTTGCATCTTAGAGTTGTGACCAGAACGTGTCGCTAGAATGCTTTCTACTCGACTCCATACGCTTAACACCGAACCGGACAAAACATTATAGGAACGTCTTCGGAGCCCAACCTCGCAGTCCATACCAAGCGTTGCATTTTTACAATTACCACGCCAATAAGCGTGCGAACATGTATCCACGGAAGCCTCGTACTGCTGCGACCAATGGGGTTCCGCTTCGTCTGAAGACACCTTCTTATATTTCTTCTCTAATTCGCCTAGAGTCTCCTGCCTTAGCTGCAACCCTGTATTGGGCCTTGCGACAAAAATAGATTTCATTGTAATACAAACAACCAAATGGCAAAATATCAAAGAGAAGCTAATAGCAAATTAATCAATTTTACCTGTAAACCATGTACAACTGATCCTTCTTGCTCTCAGTCTTCTTTTTACCAGTATCCACGGCGATCGCGAGAATTGCTGTTTGCTTTCCATTACGAATCTGATGGCTCAAATAAAATCCTTCTTTGGATCCCGTTAACTCGGAACACTTGTCCATCGCTTCGGACCAATTCATGCCACGCTCGACATGAACGACATGAAGTTCTGTCGGTGCCTTGCCAGTGGCGTGTTTCCGTAGAAAACGATATAATTTCACTCTCCGTACGTTCTCTCCCGACGTGCCCAGATCGAGTATACCCATATCGAAGCGGCCAGTCTTTTTCGCCTGCGTGACGATCGCGTTCAAGGTGTCGGTGAAGTATTTGAACAGACGGTTCTGCAAATCGACGGGCATGCCGAGGATACGATTCAAGAATTTCGACATGTTATTGTAGTCTTTGTCCAACGTGAGTACACCAGGCGAGCTTTCACTGTTACAAATTAAACCAACGCCCACCAGTGCGTCGGCCACGTCTTTGAAGAAGTCTCCGTGGTAATCTTGAGGTGGTGGTACCAGCGGTGCCTCGTATTTCATTATAGTCCTCATCGTTGCTTCGAGTGCCGAACGTCCATATTTATTATCGATATTGAATTGCGAGAGATCTCTTGTTTCCGTGGCTCTCCTGTCTCCGTGCGTGAGAGCGCCAAGACTCTCCAAACGTTTCGCGACTATCGACGCGAATCTTCGTTCTCCGGCCAAGTCTGAGATCAAGAATATGTACTCTGGCGCGTTCACTTGATTCGAACGATGCGTACGTCCGAACTGTTGTATCGCTCTATCGGCGCTCCACGGGAGCTCAAGCGTGATGTGTACCCGTCGCATTTGGTTTCTTGCTCGTCTGTCGCTCTGTAACGATATACCGCTGCTAGCCGCCTCTGATATAATAGCTACTGTTTTTTCACCATCCATAAACCTGTCATAATATTAATCATTCAACGTCGTCGTTCGAAGTTTTTATTGTATCATTATGCAAACACTGAGCCATTCACGAAGAAGGAAAGAATCGATTACGCGATTACCTTTGTTTCTCCGTTAAGTTAAGCGTTTCCAATGGAACATCGACTTCAGATCTAGATTCGTACTGAATGGTGCCGTCTTCCGTTTGCACGACTCGTCCTTTCCTACCAGTCATTTCAGCGACATTTTCAGGCCCACCGAATTCGTCTATAAGTTGATCTAAGGTATTGGGTGGCAGCCGATCGCCTAGGTCTTCTATTTCTGACAGTAATTCCTTCTTCATGGTGTAAGCGCGCTCGACAGCGTCTCTCGACGGTGCTCGATTACGAATCGCTGCATTTCCGCTGGCGGCTCCTGCATACCCTAATCAACACGGCACCACCGTTACGTCTGTTCCTATTCGTGACAGTATTTTTTGTGAAAATAAAATGTGTACCTGCACGTTTCTTCACCGGTTTCTTTTGCTTTTTACCTTTTTTCTTTCGCCTGTCGCCCGAATCTATGATACAATCGACAAATCAGTGGAATAAAAAGAGGTTAAAAATCGCTGACGTAAGGAAACGAATTTGCAAAACAAACCAGAGTCCGACTCGGTGTACTGGAAGGAAGAGTCGGAGGTAATATTACTCTCCATGTCCGTTTTATGTTCGTCTTCGCTTTCGCTACCGCTTTGTTTATATTCCGAGTCAGAACTGCGGCCACCGTTTCTTTCATCGTCAGTGAAATCGTCATCCGACGGGAACGTTCGAACCCTCTTCGAAGCCCGTTGGGCTGCTTGTCGAACTGGTTTCCTTTTGCTACCGCCTGCAGAGCCACCGGCACCGTCCATGTCGTCGAGGTCCTCTAACCTCTGCATCTTTGACGGCTCTATACCAAGAACTCGGTGTATGTGATTACGATCCGAGGCTGGAAAGTGTTTCTCGACCAACGTTTGCAACACGCCCCTGAGAACACGAAGAAAGGCGTAGATTCACTTTTATCATCGCCGCCATTCTATTATCTGCACTTTTCTATCAGAAGCAAAGCTCATCGATCACTTACTTCGCAGTGGAGACGAAATCGCTAAGTTCGCCGTCGTCGCGTTCCAATTGCTCCAAAGTGCGAGCCTCGCCAGTAGATTGCAAACCGATTACAACGCATTTTCCACACTTCACGGCTTCGCGCGCGACCGCGACAGCATGTTTCACTTTAGCGGCAATGCACAGATATTTGAAAAAGCGCTGATGCGATGACCAAAACTGACCCCACATAGTCTTTTTCATACGATTCTCGGCGTCCAACAGTTCGGCCGCCTCTTGAAACCTTTGCATTGCTTCGACCCACTATGATAAACAAATATTGAGGTATTTGTTGATTGTACACTGCAGTAGTTATTATTTGTTAATCACGGAATTGTATTGGTCTCCTTTCCCAAAATAGTGCCAATACATACAAAACAATAAAAAAGAATAGCTTCAAAAAACGTGGTACGTTGCGTCATTTCCTCTAATACTCACCAATCGAACTGAACTATCGTACACTGCGGTAAACTCTTTGGATAGCGGTACCTCTTCTATTTTAAAAGCTACACCGTGAAAACTGAGTTGTCGAGCGATGTACATGCCTCGCAATTTCATGTCCATCGCTACAATCTCCATTGCACCGACTCCTCGTTTCTCGACAGCACTGATGAAATCGGTAAATTCAGGGAAAGGCGTTCCTTCGCCCCACATTCCTAACCGAACCATGTACGCCATGTTCCGAGGCTCGGAAGCACCCGTGGCACTAGCGTACACTACTCTGGCTTTGGGAAGCTTGTTCTGCAGTTCCAAAACTGTCAAGCCTGTGAACTCATTATTACACGACATTATTAAATACTGTGAGTCAATTTAAACAGTTTTGTTAACTACTTCCGGATGTAAATAATGCGTGTTTATATACATACCGGTTTTAGTTGGCTTTGAACTACCCGTAGGACACAAATTCTTCGCGCGATGACACTCGTCAAAGATAATCAGACCGTCGAAATCTTCCCCGCACCATTGCAGAAGTTGCTTTAATCGACTTTTATATTTTCCACCACTTTGCGTAGACTCTCCGATTAAAGCAGAGTACGTACTGAATATTACACCTTTCTTTACATTGCCGTTCACGGCAGACGATATTTTTGCATACTTAAACTTGTTTAATGCGTGTACCTGTAAATATAATTTCTACTTGATATATAATAACCTCGATTTAAATCGATCATTTCAAACTCATTCGACTATTCGAACTAACGAAGTACGTTCTTGGTTCAGGATAAAATTGAAATACCTCGATTTTCGATGCGCCAATGTCATTTAAGTCGCGTTCTGCATCGTATTTGAGATCATTCGAGACAGAAACCCAAATAGCACGTTTCCTCCCTTTTAAATAATTTTCAAATATGATGCCAGCTATGGTCCGTCCTTTTCCAACTCCCGCACCGTCACCAATTAGAAAACCAGCACGCGTGCCGTCTGGTAAGAGATGCTCGTGCTGTTGAGACGCGTATGTTATAGATTCGAGCTGTAACGCAGATAAAGCTCCTGTTCGTATTGATTCTTCTGGTATTGAAACTTTATACCAGACGTCTGTTGGTTCGACGCTTGATAACGATGCGGTTTCCACAACAGGATCTGGGTGTTTCCGTCCGAGTTTAACTGTTAAGCATTACAGCAGTTATTTGACGAGTAAACACATGCAAAAAATCGAATTTTTTCTTTTACATTTTTTTAAAGATTCAATTCTTAAAAGTGAGATACTGAAAAATTATCCATATTATTCCAACTTAAGCGAATCGAACATACGTTTAGTGGGCATGTAATCGGCGTACGTTTCTGCAACACCTAAGTCCTCGTCATCTACTTCTTCTTCTTCCGGTAATGTTGGTTGCATAGTCATTTCAGTGGGATCTCCAGCATTCATCCACAACTGAGACACAGCTTTACCTATCAAATTTGTTTTCATCACATCAAAACATTTCAATTTTATTCTTCGATTATGAGGTATTCATAAGACAGAAAAATATAACAATTGCAATAGCGATGATAAAAAATACCTGATAGCCCAGCTGGCCAATTCGGATGTAAACCGTTTTGATTCAATAGTTGTACAAGAGGATTTACAGTCAAGTTCATTCCAGGCATACCCATAATACCACTCATCAAGCTCATATCCATGCCTGAGAAAATAATACACATAAAACCTATTGATGTATTCTTCGGCGATGACATTATTATTGTTATATACAATATTTGTCAACGGTATAATTACTGTTGCAATTGTCACTATTATGTGTAATACAATGGAGGACAAAAAAACTTCAAATGTTACATGTATACACTTTCTTATAAGTTACAAGCGAGCCTATGGAATTAATAATGTATGTGCATGACTAATTCATACATACATTAAACGCATACTTAAACAAGGGACGTACGATTCTGAACCGATTTTTTCGAAGCAAATAAATTTTTTAATTCGATTCTTATATTTATGATTCCGACGTGGATTTAGTCAAACATCGATACGAAGGTATTCTTGCAGCCTTGTTAATCATTGTTGCAAAGTATTGCAACCATCGTTCAATCATCTATACAATTTACTATTTTTATATTTATCACTTAAATTAATTAATTTTTTTCTTTGTAATGTCTTGAATAGAAATATGTAGGATTAACTCACAGGGGAAAAAAGAGGATTTATTTTTATTAAATCGATATTTTTACGAGAATCAAGCATCCCTAACTTGAACTGCACAACAAGCATGAAAAATACGAAAATTTTACTTTGTTATATAACAATTAAAATTAAAAACAAAATACTTATTCTTACTAGGTGGAAAAAAGGCTGCAGGATTGAAGCCTGCAAGAGTTGCTAATCCTGGTGGAAAACCATATGGTCCAGCCGCTGCCAACTGCCCCAGTTGACTTAACTGATTTGCATTGACAAAACCAGGCGGTACACCCTGTGATCCTCCCACACGCACCATTTCATATCCTGGTGTTGCAGTCTTAGTTACTAATCCACCTGGGATTTTGCTCCCAAATTTCTGATTCATCACTGTCGAAAGGATATGATTTTAAATAATATACACATACATATGTAACTGATGTCAGCAAATTTAAATATACGTATTTCACAAATTTTAACCTAAAAACGTTTGAGAACATTAAAATAATTGATTCTATTAAAAAACGTGTATACATTAAATTTATCCTTACTATTTATCCCCCCTTGTCCTTTGACCATGAGATTAGATGGTGCATCTGCTGGTTTCTCATCCTTGATGTTTGCGATACCAGTAGCAGTGGCAAGATCTTTTCCACCACCTAAAAAAGATGTTGCCAATTAACTAATGCTTCTTTCTTGTTTTACGTATATGACAAATTTATTATAAAACACAAATACAGTAATATGTACGACAAATATATAAAACTTACCTGGCACCCCCATGTTGTCGGGATCTTCATCTTCATCACTGCTGCTATCTTCGTTCATTGCATCCTTATCCCTTTTGGTTGACTGGATAAAAAACATTTTCACACTTTATAAACCCCTATTATTGATATTGTTTACCCACAATTTAAAAACTATTTTCTGCTTTATAACACACTCTGAAAGATTACTACAACAGAACACAAAAAACTTGGGGCCCCAGGCTGGACCTTAAATATTTTATGGTCGAAAATACAATATTTTACGTGTCAGTTTAAATTGAAATAATAAATTTTTAAATTTCACTTACCGCTTCTGTAAATAGAACTACCGATATTATTTAATGAGTTTAATATAACCAATACAATTCATGTTCCTTTTGGCGTCGATCATTTAAGAACATTAATTCATATACTTTTGTCGCGAATATTTAGATCCGATCAAGTTTCCACGTTCGCGACAATGCGAATAAAATAACCATTTCGTTTCGATTAAAATAGATCAAATTCGGAAATAAAATAAGCTATTTATTATTTACTACTGGAAAAGACATATTTTATTCAACTGGGGAGAAGGGAGAGGGATAGAGAGAGCATGGGGAGGGAGAACTGTGTGAGTCATTTGAAATTACAATAAGAGAGACTGTGCGTATGTACCCCGCGTCTATAGGTTAGTCGTGCCAAGAGATGGATGCTTGCGGAAGAAAATATACATCGTACGAAAGAGGAAGCGCGCCTTCCTGTGAACGTTTAACGTGCGCCGACGACGAACAAAAAAAAAAAAAAAAGAAAAAACTTACCATGACAAAAGATCTATCGACGTCCTCACGATTGCAGAATATTCAAGATAAACGAACACCCGGACGGTAGAACGGCGGTGAATATTGTCTTCGTCGTGCAGTTGAAGATGCTGACTCTTGACAGGGTGCACGAGATACGACACTTTTTTTCCTCCCTTAAGAATCTCGTGATTCGTGTCTCGTCAAACAAACATCACCCGATAACGACTGAACGCCTGGCGAATTGTGCGAATTAGAATATCACAGCGTGAGAATGTACTGTGCGCTTAGGCCGAGCCATTTATATGGTCTAGACCGAGCACACACTCGAAACGCGTTCGCCAAACACGGCTGCCGCCATCTTGGCTTTCGCCCGGCCCACGGTACACCGCGATGCAAATACAAAAACACACGCGCTGACTATGGCTGCTGCTTGCGGAATACGTTCGTGCAACGTTGCCAGATCGATGCATTTAAGGGGACGTTCTCAGGAGCGCGTTAACCAAAAAATTGCCGCGCTTTTAAAAGAATAATTAATCGATAGATCCCGGCCAGCTCGATCTTCCATAATTCCTCAATTTTCTGAATTTCGCGTAGGTCGAACGTGCGTAGAATGAAATTTACGCGAACGCTTTCGATACGAGGATATAAAAACGGCCGAAAATTCTGACATCTATCGACTATTTCGTAACTACATTTTTCAGGACGATGCATGCAAATTTAAAATGAAACAAGCGGCTGTTCGGCGTAGCGAATATTACTTAAAATTTTGAACATAACATGCAATTTACGATAGCACGATGTGATCGCGAACGATTAAATCGTCGTAAGTAAAACTGATCTCGAGACATTATTAATTTTATCGAAAAAAATTTCAATCGATCCGTGTTAAGTTTTTAATACCGTTTAAATAAATTGCTCCTCGATTTCCTGGTCCGTTCGTACCTGGGTGGCACAAATCGTACGTCACTGCGTTAATAAATATTGAAAGAAAGAGAGGAGACAAGTCGTAGGCACGCGTCAACTCGAATATTACTAATTTAACAATCACTTAATCGAACACGTGTTCTTCCGTATCACAATGAACAGTAAACAAACCATGCATATCGCGTATCATGTGTTCGCACGCGCGTGGTTACGCTTAAATGAGTATAGCCGTTCTGGACGTTTGGCAACGTTGCCGAAGCGCAGCGCTGATCGTTAGTTGATTTAAAGTATCCGCGGTAAAAAGAAAAGAATACAACAGCTAACTCTACTCAGAAATGTTGAATAATGCGCGTTCGAGTGGATTTGAATTTGTTCGCGAAAATCGAGGGATTTTATGCGTCTCGTTCGCCAAAATAATACATCTCCACCGTGTATTCTACAATTGCTTACCTAAATCTATCTAAAAAATAACATCGTTCTAATACGATCGATCCGAGCTTCGCGCGGCTGACAACGCCACGTAGCGGGTAATGCGAGTAACTAACCGACATTGGGAGATGATTTGATTTCGTCAATTTCGTACCGTGAAAATAAAAATCACGTTCGACGATCGTTATTCCAAAGAAACAAACAAATCCACAATGTTTTTGTTTTTACTGCAATTAAAAACGGTCAGAATAACGATTAAATGAGAATAAATTTAACACGTATCAAAATCGTTGGTATACCAAGAAAGAATAATTGTTTACTCGATTATTGTTCAACAATCGTATGCAAGACTTATCCAATATAGCATTTGAAACCTAGAAAATGACTACAACAACAATATATATGATATACGAATCGAATAAATGTACTTAAAATTAGCAGGAAAACAATCTGCTCTAACGAATAGGTTGTAATTAATATTCTTGCATAACAATGCAGTCTGCTGCATGAAAGATGATAGACAAACTTAACGTATTAAAATATGAAACGTAACCACATCCTTCTTATTTCTTAGATCTTTCGCTGATAGATTTTTATTTCCTTATGCATCCCAATCATTTTGTAGAACGTAAATATTATTCCGAAACGAAAAATTCGAAATATCGATGTTAGAAGAGTTTTTGGTCAATGAAACTCCACAACGAAGCTGGATGATCGTTCAGAAAATATAAAAAATTACTGAAAAACTGTCTCGACTAGATATACAAAGTTTATGAAAAGTTCTACGTTTTTGAAGTTTGGAAAAACAACGTTTCATGTGCACCAACTTAATAGTTAGAATGGAAATAGATGTGCAATATATGAAACAGTCTATACTATCTAATTTAATGATACCACGACGAGCAATGGCGGCATATCCGGTGTGTCGTTTCGACATTGTTTGTAATTTCGATCTCGTTTTACAGGGAGGATGCCCCGAACAAGTTAAAACAAATTTGCAACGATAACGGTTGATAAATTACTTCTTTCTACCGATTAAAATGTTGCTTCGCAAACACGCGAGTTAACGATGTTCGTTCAGTAATCGCGAGTGTAAAAATTCGAATTATTAAGAAGCATTTGCGTGAAGAACACTAGCGTCGACTAGTGTCGGAGTGAATTGAAACGGTGGTCTCGCGCGAGCAAAAATTTTGTATGAGAAGATTAAATTCAGAATTCGTTTACTACGCGAAAAGATCAAGCGGTAACATGGTGAAAGGTAGAAATGCGATTTAAAAAAATTCATGTGTACTTTCTCTTAAGATTTCGTGTTGGCAATCAGGTTATGTTTTGATAGATTTCATTTCCTCTCTCCTTCTCTCTCTCTCCATTTTGAACATTATTTCGGAGACGCTGATTAACCAAACCCTTTCTAAATTTGCGTGGAGCTTATTTGTAATAAATTATCTTGAATTTTTATGCCATTCATCCGTGTTCTCGAAGCACATCTTAATTTTATTGGAAAAAATCTCGAGTAAAAACAGCGAGTCCCAAGTTTTTTTTTTTCTAGCATACCTATTCAATATTCTATTGCTCATGTTCATGACCTTAAACTGTGTGGAATTAAACAGTACAAATTTCATGTATTGCATAGCTAGTCGCGTACATTTTTTATACCTAAAATAATGATACATAGATGATTCTAGAGATAGGTATACAGAAGAAATGAAGTATATCTCATAACCGAATTACCAAAGTTTTACGTTGTATTAGTTTGCAATTATAGTCATTTAGCGTATGTAATTTTGCGCCTTGAATTAATAAAAATTGAAAATATTTTTTATCGAAAAAAATCAATAATTTCGATGAGCTTGAATTTCGAAATTTTTCACTATCGTATTTCAAGGATCAAAAAGTTTTAGATATTCAGGATATTCTAAAAAAATCCAAAAATCGAGTCCGAGTTTTAATTTAGTTTAATTGCAGGAAGACGAAAACGCGTACAAGTAAGAAATGTAGTTCGTACAAGAGCAGCTGTTTTGTCCTTGCAATTCGACGATATGGGTTCTCCAATAAAAAAGGAGGCCAAACTAGATAAAAGTAGAAATATAGAAAATGATATTCCGGATGAAACACGCAAATCCTCCATGTGTATTAGTTCCTTTTTTTACACTCAAGTATGTGATTCAAAAAATGAATTTGATATATACACAAATATTATATACGATATACAGCATTGTTATCTATTTTTGGAACACAGATTGCAAATGTTTCGAGTTCGGATGTTTCCAAAAGCAAAGCTTCCATAGAACCTATCGAAAGCTTCTATAGAAATGAAAAGACTTCTAGTATACAAGATGATATTCTCATTGATATTGGCGAATTTAGAACAGATGGTAATAATATTTACATGGACAGTATAGTTTTTATAAATAGTACTTTAAATCAACAAATACATTATTTCAGAAACACCTGTAGCTGTGCCCATTCATGGGCCAGCAACACCACACAGGATAAATATGCCAAACAATCAGTTAGAAGATTTAGACGAAGGAAATGCAAACTGTGACAAGAATAGCAAATCTATAGCATCCAAACCTTGTTTGGAACAAACTCCATTGAAGAAATCTGTTAATCGCGGCCGTAGAAAATTAAATAACAATCAAGATATTAGCCGCCGTGTGACGGATTCTACAAATACCAAAAGTACAAATCACAAGCTTACTGATTATTTCCCGGTACGTCGCAGCGTGAGGAAGTCTAAAAAGGCTGTATTAGAGGAAAAGCAGCGTGATATGGAAAACAAAGTGCTTTGTCAAGTAGAAGAAGGTTTGGAGGTAAAAAGATTGATAAGAATAAATTATATGAAACATGAAATCAATTTTCTTTGATATATATATATAGCTTGTTTAAATAATTGTTCTCTTACCATAAATTCAATTTAAAACACTTTTTTCCAGGTAAGGCACTTCAGTGGTAAAGGTCGTGGAATTATAACAACGCGAGAATTCGCTAAAGGAGAGTTTGTAGTTGAATACGTCGGTGAATTGATCGATCAAATAACAGCGAAAAAACGTGAAAAATTATACGCCCAAGATCAGAACACTGGATGCTATATGTATTATTTTCAACATCGTAATCATCAGTATTGGTAAGTATTATCATTTGTATTTCATACCCGTATACTCCACAAAATGTTACAAATCGATGATCGCTTATATGTCCTTTGCATTTTTAGCGTCGATGCAACTGCAGAGACTGATAAGTTAGGTAGACTTGTAAATCATTCGAGAAATGGTAATTTAATTGCACGAGTTGTAGAAGTAGGTTCAACGCCTCATCTGGTACTTACGGCGAAAGAAAATATACCCGTCGGAGTAGAAGTGACCTACGATTATGGAGATCGAAGTCGCGAGGCTATTCGTCATCATCCATGGTTGGCTTTATAGCGCTTTCAATTAATTGCATAGTATGATATTTATTGTACAGCAGAAGTGAAATTTGAATGTATTTGCCTCCTCCTACGAAGGATCATACAATATGTTTTAGTTACATTTTATGAAACAAAGGTATGCAAAGAAGAATACATTTATATATAATTCTGCTTCCTTTAGTACGTTTCAAATTATATACTGACTTATCTACATGATAGAATGAAATAAATTAGAAATACTTCGCATTTTATGAATGAATAGTATGCTATATTACTGCATGTTTGATTTATATCATTTCTTTTTTTTTTTCATTTATTAAATAAACCAAAACAATTAAACGCGTACTAAATATTTTAAATTATAATTTTTCTGGCTGAAGATTTGTGAATATGTATAATTATAAATATTTTTTTTTTTTTATTGTCAAACATATAACTAAGAAGCACTCTTTGTTGAGATATTTGTATTGTAAAACAATATTTCTCTCAATTTATCACTGCCAAAAAATTAGTGACTTTACGAATGGAGCAAATAACGTTACGAAAATATTGGTTTGTAACAGAAATTCGTTAGATTGAACGTAATACGTTTTTATTTTCATTCATTCGATTGAATAAATAATAAAACGGGAAAATGCACCCAAAACCCCTAATTTGCTACAATTTCCCATTCTTTTGATGCCCGGACGTTGGTTCATCTTTCAAACTTAGGTTAAACTCAAATAGCATTATACACCGGAAAAAGCACTTTTAAATCTACTATTTTAAAAGCTCGTTTCGATGTAACCTTAACAAGAATTGTGACGAATAGCAATGCCGGGTTTAAACTAAATGTTCGTGACTTCACAGTTGGTAACGTTGGCGAAACAAATAATTGATTCTTAAAGGAGAAATACGATACTCGCGACGATCGAATTTATGTTACAACCCAGTAATTTCATTGTAGACAAATTATATTAATTTTTGTTCTTTAAATAAATGAATTTATATATCGTAATTCTCTTTGCTCTAAATATGGTGCAGTGGAAGAATAAAAAAATGTCTTTAAATTATTTTAAAATAACTATGTGATTAACGTGCATATTTTTTATCTTGTGGAAAAAAACAATTGTTATTTAACTTGCACCTAAGTACTTTCGTTAATATTTCATCAGTATTTTTACATTGAATACCTAATATTTACTATTATTTTGTAGAGGCTTCGCGATAATAGATTGCAAGTCGCGTTAACGATATTTTAATTTAATTCTATAATTTCACCAGTGCGAACGGTACACAAGTATCCAATATTTATTTACATTTTTATTCATATGTTGAAGAATTTTATATAATTATAATCATGACATAAATTAATTATCAAATTCAGAAAAATCACTTGGATTATTATAAACGATTGATATTAATATTATAATATTATGTATGTTACTGTTTGTTGTAAATCTCATTATTATTAATATTACAAGAAACACAAATTGTACATATGAATACTTAGAAAATGTGTGTAATTTTGTTCGAATTTGTAAATAAATAATCATGAATATATTACTTGAATTGGTATTTAGTTTTGTAAGTAAAGAAAATACAGGTTTAGAACAAAGTATAAATGTATATATATTATTACATAAAATCCAATTAATATAAACCAATGTCCTTATCAAGAATTTTAGTTTACCTTCGTTATTTTCAACCGAAGTACTTAATTTCTTTTAAAAAAATATTTATATGATAAATACCTATTGTTTCACTAGTTTTCATTCTCTGTTTCAATAATTTCTTCTTCAGAATTTTCACCACTGCCTGTAAACGTTTCTTCACTAGCTTTCAAAAATGGCGGCGGGAAAATTAAGGAAAACTCTGTATTTTTTGGTAGAGGTATTGCGGAAATCGGAGATTTATCTTCGATGGAAGAATCGCATAGATCACTTTTTTCCAAATCTTGTTTGTTTTCGAGCATTGGTTTAACAATTTTTGATTCTTCGGATAGTCTATTCAACTGCGTGTTAACTGTATCGTTACAAGCTCGACCAATTTGTTCCTGTTCCAGCGTTCTAAGTGAATTGAATGAAGGCATTGGTGGAGGTGTTGAAATACGACAGCCGTCATCCGAAGTAGTTTCATTTACTACATTTCTACGCATTCTTTCAAGTGCTTTTAATTCCCTTTCGGACATAGACTTTTGCTTGTCGATTAAAGCATCTTTTAATTCAGTCATAAAATTCTTAAACAATGATTTGTCCCGTTTATAATTATACGACGATATCTCGTCGCATTCTTCGCTTAAAGGTTTCAGGTATTCGTCCTTAATGTACTCTTCGAATACTTCGTCCATAATTTCTGGCTCCGAATCATGTACAACAGGCATATCGACATTCACAACTGGCGTTAACACATTCATCCCCGAATAATTATTTGTACGGTTATCGGTCTGCGTTTTTACAAGGAATAAACTACTGAATTCAACAAAATCTTTTGCAGTTTCGATATCTTTTTTCATTTCGTTCAGCCTTTGCATTGTACTTTCTATGAAATTTTCGTGTGCCACGCTTTCGATAACGTTATTATCGATATCATGGAGTATCGATAATATATGACCATAAGCTAGTTGTAACTTATTGGAAGCTAAGTACAAATGCATGTACAAGTCTTGCCAATGAGATACAGTTGATCCTCTGAAATTAACATAAATATATAGCTGACTTTCGATCTATAATATTTTTGTTAACAAATAAAAAAACTCTTCCAAGATACACTTACCTGTACCTATACTTTGTTGGTTCTATTTTAAAAGCGTAATAGGCATCGATGATTTTCAACAATTTGTTCTTATACATGGTCAAATATTTGAGTAAAAAATTAATTATGTAAGCTAATTTCAATTCGGGAATCTTGTTGTAAGATTTTTGCCAAGTACGACTATCGTATCCAATAGCTAGTAAATGCAACATTTCTGATTGTGTAAGAATATAAGTATCATATAAATTCTGTTGAAACAAAGTAATTATACAAATATTAATCGTGGCTAAACAATTATAAAAAAAAAATTACCTTCAATTTTTGATAATTTATTTCACCCCGTATTTCAAATGATCCAATCTCAAATCTCGTTAATAGATCTTCTTGAATCACATTTATCGGTAATAACTTCGTAAGAATTAGAGAAATACAATAATACGTGTACGAAGAGTGCTCCAAACATTTCACTAAATTTTCCATTATGGGTTGTAAATAATTAAGTCTACTGGCTGTAAGATCGCTATAACATAAATTAATTGCTCAAATTAAATTAGCAAATTCAACGTACACAGCATCATGTAAAAAACTTACTTAAATTGCTGAGAACATTTTCTTCTGTTCAACTTTATCTTATACCCAAATTTTAAAATTTTAAGTCCCCTTTTATATAGTTCGAATAAATCATTTTGTAAGGACACAACAGATTTTAAATTCCTGTGCGCACGTACTCTCGAATATTCGACATAACTGACATAAAATAATGTAAATAATGCAAATAAATTCGTTGATTTTCTATATTGTGTACCAAATGGAATATACAATGAAGGTGATAAAGCTGCACCTAATAAAAATAATTTCAATAGCATAGTCCTGTAAAACATTTACATTGTCAATATTTTATTTATTTTACTTTCTTTCTCTCTGTAACAAACTTAAAATATCATTTTACAGTTGCCTGAAAAATAGCAAATTTCAAAGTTCTACAATTTCGGGAAAAATAGCTGTTTAATAATATAAAAAATAACATTTTAAAGCTTGAAGCCTTAACTATTGATTCCTATAGACCAATGTCCCAGACAATGCTTTTTCAAACAGTGGCATCCATAGAACTATTTTTCACAAAATCATCAAATTTCAATACTATTTATCAGGCAAGTTTGATAAATTTAGATATTTACCTCCATGATCTACAATTGTATTTGTCAAAGTAATCATGTATTATACATGCATGATCATTTAAAAGAACCTTTGCAGTTAAAATAGTTCCTACTTGTTTCTTGGATATGTTATCATCCTATTATAAATAATACAACTTTATATTAGCAATACTTTATGATATAATATTATAACATACTATGTATTATACCTGTACCTGAATTATTCTCAAGCATACAACAAACAGTTTCTTAAAAACATTTTTTGCAGAATGTATAAAATCCTAAAAGCACATAAATTACTTATTGTATCAAGAAATAATATGTTCACTGGTACATTCAAAGTAGAAAGAAATTTACAGTAAATCTAAAACTTTTCTCTTCGTTTTTAGATGTTGGTTTGGGTATGGTTACACTCTCAAAATCTGTGTAACCTAAATTATGTAAATGTTCATACAATGAACTACCCTAAAAATGAAGGACAACACTGATACAATGTAATAATAATGACATTAATAATTGCAGGAAAAACAAACGTACTTGTATGACAATATCTTCATCTTCATCGTCACCGTTATTGGTGTCCATAGTATCATGTATATTTCAACAAAAGTAATGAATTAGGTTGTTAAATACACTTGTCATAAATTTATTTTCGTCATTTTTAACTTATTTATCAGCACCGTGATGGTTAAGGCACAGTAATACGAATGATTTCGTATTCCCTAATGAACACAGTTCTATTTACAATTTTATTCTATCTAATAAACTAAATGTGGAATGTACAGTATCATGTTACCGTACTAACCTCAGTCGTAACAAAATTTTACGTAATTTTTAATACTAAAAGAATCACAGAAGTTTGAATATCCAGCTTTCCATCTAAACTGAAAATTATGTTTCGAACCAGGGACTTATACCGGTATTTTTTGATTGTACCTTCATAACCCCTATAAAAACCAAAATACAACACCACACCGGTGTGACCTCATACTGACTTGTCCCGAACAGTGTGGCCAGATCAGGCATAACTGAGTGCATCGAAATCGACAGTAGTGACGATGAACTTCCTTAGCGTCTAACAGAGTGGTGGGGATAGCAGGCATATACTACCGCACGAGTCACCTGTACGTGAGCTTGGCATTTCGCATAATTTCGGGAAAACGATAAAGAACGCTAATGTGAGCTTTTCCTTCTTGCTCTTGTAAAAGAGAAACAGCTGAAATATGACCTCGCGATAATAGGCATATGATTCCAAGTCTCGACTGCTCAGCATTTTTACTTTCCGACCTATCCAAGGTATAAGAAATACACGTTTTAAGACCCCTGATCATATTGTGACTATTAATAAAAAAGATATTTTTTTTTGTTTCATATCCCCGAAATCCTACCCTCCTTCGAGAAAAAAATTCGGGTAGGTGGTGAAATTTTTCGGCGAAGAAAAAAATTTTTCAAATCGTTCTAAAAAAATTATTTCCGACTGCAAGGGTCGATTATAATCATTTTTGGTCATTAGACATACCCTCGAAATCCTACTCACATTCGAGAAAAAAATTCCTGACCGAAAATATAATTTCTGGCCTGAAATGTCTGCCCGAATTTTCATGCGAATCTTTAAAACGTCATAACTTCTGAACGGATTGGACAATTTTAATGTTTAAACAAGCAGACTACGCGTATTTTGATGGAGAATATGTACAAATCGCAAAAATATTCGAAAAGTTGGTCCTTGACCCCGCAAAATGAGAAAAACCCCATAAAAATGGTCCAATTTTCAAACAGCCATGACTCCTACAATTGTGAATATATTTCAATGAAACTTTTTTCTGAAATAGAGCTCATTGGTACTTACAAAAAAGTATTAGACAACTTTTCTGTAGGGCGTCAAACAAAATTACTAAAAATGAAAAAGCAATTTTTAAGAAAAATCGACAGGGGGTAGGTGCCTAAATTTCTCGGCGAAATTGAAAAGTTTCAAATCGTTCTGGAAAAATTATTTTCGGTTGTGGGGGTCAATTACAATCATTTTTGGTCATTAGACATATTCCCGAAATCTTACCCACTTTCGAAAAAAATATTCAGTATTGGCGGAACTTTAAACGTTAATAACTTCTTAACGAAGCCCCCATTAACAAATTGGTATTCTTGATTTTTGTCTTATTTTGGCCTCCAGAATCTCCCATTAAAATTTTTCCCAGATCAGTGGCGTAGTTAATTTTAATCGTTCCCGATGCCACAGTAAGTATTCAAAGATTCATATTAGGATTTCCTTGTCATCAATGACCACCGTGGGGCAGTCAACCTGTTACTTTCATCCCTGATCTTGATCTGTCTTCTTGAAATTCGACCGTATAGTCAATGAGAATCCAAACTAACCTAGCGAAGAAACTCTATATTTATGATGACCTATGCAAAGCGGATCGCAGCCTAATTTGCTAATACTATTTAGTTTTTAATTAATAATTGCATTACCCAGCTAAGAGTGATACGATTATTAATTAAACGCTAAATAATATTACCCAGGTCTCACCACGTGGAGGTTGCTGCGAATGGAGACCCACCCTAACCGATTCCCATCCACCCTCCATTAATAAAGAACTTCTGTGACCAACGATCGTTGGTCGAGGAAGCAACAAACGAAAGTGCAACCTGTGAAAGGTGCACAACCAACGAAGAGAGTATTTTAACCAAAACGAGAGTTTGTATTCAAATAGAACCCTGCCTGACTTAATAATTAATATAGATAACGTTGGTCGAAGAAGCAATAAACGAAAATGCAACCAACGAAGGAAACAGATAACAAAAGAGTTTTCTAAGAAAGAATTTGTCTGCAAATGTCCATCAACAAAACAACAAAATATAACAATTGAAACACCTAAATACAACTAAACTCCTGCCTAACTATAAATCTAAATTAATATACATCCTACCGAACTGATTATTTAATAAAATACATTAAAATATGTACTTCCTTGATGTTTCTGATGTATTTTCTGTTTATCCCACGATGATTTCCTGAAACACAAACAAAACAATATGAAACAAAATTGTAACAATTCTTAATTCCTATTTCTGTAAACCTAAACTTCCATAGGAACATGCCCTGTAACAGAAATTTATTTAATAGATTAGTAATAGAACAAACAAAAATTTGGCATTCGTAAACCTACAAATACTACAACTACAGGCAAGTGCAGTGACAAAGTGAAAATAGTACATAATACATGTTACTTTGATTCTACAATGTATTCGTCGCGAAATATCTTCTTGCACGTAAATCTAATGATATATTTTAATAAGTAAAGAAAGACTTTGGTTATTTTCGATATCGAAGATACCCAAAGTCGTAAAATTAATCATGAAAGTGAATTTAATTACTGAAAAATATAAAGAACAATCGGAAACTACAAATTTGACACTAATTTCAAGATGAATATAATTACAAGTAAAAGATATTATAATCATGACTCTACTTTCTATTTTCGATCGACGGTACGATATTTGTCATACTAAAAATCGCGGCGTGCAAAAACATCGCACGCTTAAATAAAACGCGACGCAACCCGACGCGTGCTCATAGCGTGCAGTGAGTGTGGGTATCAAATTGATCCCCCCCGGCCTTGATTATCAGAAAAGCAAGTCACGGTTGAAACTGGTCACTCTACTTCTCTACGTACACCGCCGGGTCCCAGAGAACACATGATTACAAAGGGACCCGACTTAGTACTGAGAAAGGACCTGAGTCAAGACCTCTCGACGTCGGTTATGCTCTTTTCCGGATAAAGAGGAGAATAATCCCTCCGCCAAGGCCCCACTTAAGCTGAACCAAGCTGCACCGGGGTTGAAGCGGTTAGAGTTATCAGACCTACTACACAGGTGATCACGTGTTTCATTCCATTAAACAGAGGTGATCGAGCAAAACTCTCTGGTCCTTTCAGTCGAGACATAATCTCGGAAAGCGAGAACCAGAGAACGAACGAACTAGAGAAACTGATGTATGTACTCGATATATATTCATTTTAAAATGAGTGTCAAATTTCAAATAATTGAATCTACTATGACATTTGTCATCTCAAAAATCGCGGTATGCAAGAAGATTCAAATTTTAAGTAAAAGATCCGAAGATAAAACAATATACATGTGTTACTATTCACGCGGTCATTACACTTGCCAAAGAGAACACGTATACAACCAGTCACCCATGGAGGTCGGAGAAATAAAAATCATATTCAACTCACTGATTCTTACTGTTACTCACAACGGCCCGGCATTGGTCAGCATTGGTCAGTCCTGGTCAGTTCTGGTCAGTTCTGGTCAGTTCTGGTCAGTTCTGGTCATCAGTGGTCAGCATTGGTCAGTCCTGGTCATCAGTGGTCAGCCCAGTTCACTAATTCGCGAGACCCGATCCCCCTGAAAGACCCAGGGGTACTGAGTGAGTACGCTAGCAGTGATCCTTAATATACCTCTTCCTAAGGTGGAAGAGTGGGGAGGCGGAGACCAAGTTGACAGTTAAAGACAATTTGGTCTACCGAACAACTATTTCGCTTGGCCCTACCTTTTGGATTCCTGGACCTTTGATCTTGATGTCAGCCTCACTGTTGACCATCGATGACCATTACCTAATCGTTGTTGACCAGCGAATAACCAACGACCCATTAAAACCACGACCAAGTCGAAGATTACAGCCTTCTTACAAGGATCCTCTTAAAATTTAATGCACGATCTTTTTAACATTTTGTTCCATTTTGAACGAGTGTATCTCAAGACTAGGAAATAAAAAAATAAATGTTAATCGGACATCGCGGATAATCGGTACAATAAGACATACGGTAAGGAGCATAAGTGACCACAAGTTTTGCATAAATCTAAAATATGTTGATTCAAGTTGGTTGGGAGTCATATGAATCCCGAAGTCATATTTTCAGTAACTCCCATAGATTCTCTATGGGGTTCTCTCTGTTAGACGCTAAGGAAGTTCGTCGTCACTATTATCGATTTCGATGCACTCAATTATGCCCGATCTGGCTATACTGCTTCTGAATCATCCTGTCGACAAAGACAAAAGAAAGATAATGACAGCGATATAAACACACTTGAAATCGGGCGGCAATCGTAGAACAGAAAATAATTTCTCAGAACATAACCCTAGTTTATTCCAAAACAATCATATTTTCTAAGGACAAAATTTCTAAAGAAAGTATGTTTGATTTACAATCGACAGAAAACTGCGACGTTATATAGTACGAATGGCGAAAAGGTAAAATAAATTGCAATAAATAATACGTTGTAATAAATGATTAAATTGTATTTATAATAAAGTTTGCAATTATACGATGTTCCTGAAATATTTCTTTGGATATCCCAAACCCTGTACCATTAGTGAATAATTAGTATTATTTAATAGAAATATTATTTGACATTTACTAACAGCGGTTATATAATTGTACTATATTATTTGACTATAATAAAAGAGATAACGGTTCATACGTCAACGTTTATTTGTTAAATATATCTAGATGATGAGAAATATTTACTTTTAATTTTGTCAACTAATAAGTAGTAAATTAAAGTAAATGTGAATGTTCGTCTGTTGAAAGTACGTTAAATATGGTATCGAAAACTAACGTGGAATAGAAAATGTTAAAAATTCGTGTATCCACGGCGAATCGATCCAACTTGTAACACAAGGAATGGCGACTAGTGCATTTACAGAAAGCAAACGTGCTGCAAACTTAAGTTTATCCACCAGCTACGGCAGGTAAACGAACGAAAATTTTAAAAACTTCGAGATCAAGCATTAATCGATAATCGAAAAACAGACTGTCTTACGTTTTCTTAAAAAAAATATAGGAATTACTTTAGTACTTGACAAAAATCTGTAGATCGATTTGAAAAGGACAATTTTTATTGATTGTCATAGAGTATGCACGAGTGGAACAGACAAGACGAAAGTTGCATTTTGCACGGACGTAGAAAAATCTATAATAATACACAATTTCGAAAAAAGGGGGTGGGTTCAAGTTGGTCCGGAGGATGACTGGAATTTCTATTGGTAATTATAATTATGTTAACTCGTGAACCAACAAAAAAAAAAAAGAATTTCACGTTTAGTCTTAAGAAGAATTATTATTTGTTCGCTATTGTTGTTACAGGGCAGTCACGCAATCCTGCAGGACTATATTCAGCGTGGAAACGGGATATCGGATGGACGACAAACAGTCAGACATTTATGGCCCATGAAACCTAACAGATTTAGGGAGGTATTCTTATTTGAAAGGGGAGGAAAGATGTTCTTTGTGAATGTTTTGTAAGATAAATACTAGCGCGAATGATTTGAGATTTTAATGGTAGACAGCTGAGTACATTTACTACGCTCAAAAATTTTTTAATATTCAAAACACACGATTTGAACAAAAATATAATGTAATCTTTTCGACCTATCGAATGAGAATATTCTTCTTACGTATTGACCCTTGGTACAATTTGGTATAATTTTTTTTTTCTTTTAATTTTTTAGAATGATTAATCACTTTCCAAATCATTACGAATTGACGCGAAAGGACCTTCTGGTGAAGAATATAAAGAGGTACAGAAAGGAGTTGGAGCGGGAGGGAAATCCTATCGCGGAAAGGGGTGACTGTCCTGGAAAATATCTCTATTTAGACTTCATTCCAGTCACCTTCGTTTTACCAGCAGGCAAAGTATAATCGACGTTTATAGTTGCAATCGAAATACTTAAGGGGACTAGTTAGTGGGGGGACAGAAAGAACAAAACTACTGGGGCTTGACCCCCCCTCCAATAGATTAAAAAATGCTTATCTCCGTGTAGATTATAACATGTTCGTGGAGGAGTATAGAAAGTCGCCTCAGAGCACATGGATCATGAAACCGTGCGGTAAATCACAAGGTGCCGGTATATTTCTGATCAATAAACTGAGCAAGCTGAAGAAATGGTCCAGAGAGGCAAAGAATCCGTTCAATCCCAATTTAACGAAGGAATCGTACGTTATATCCAGGTATGTAGCGGCCATTTTGATTCTAACGACTGTTTCTCGTTGCATTTAAATTGAACCAGACCTTTCAAACTCGCAGATACATCGACAATCCGCTGCTGATCGGAGGTAAGAAGTTCGACCTCCGATTGTACGTCCTCATCGCGTCGTTTCGTCCATTGAAAGCGTATTTGTTCAAGCTTGGATTCTGTCGCTTTTGCACGGTCAAATACGACACCAGCATACAAGAATTGGACAACATGTATATACACCTTACGAACGTGTCTGTGCAAAAGCACGGAGTAAGTTTGATTTTATCTACAGGATGCTATAGCTCGAAACAAAGAAAAATAGCATCGCTTGGTAAATGAATCGCCGGATAGAAAGAATTGAAATTGAAACAATTGTTCGAGTCCACTGTGGTGGAGATTAATTTTTTTCGTTTCATACACAACGTTCGATATAAGTATCAGCCGGTGACAAAATGTGTGTGTGTGTCATAGGAGGAGTATAACAGCAAGCACGGTGGTAAATTGAGCGTGCACAATTTGAGATTATACTTGGAGAGCACGCGTGGAAAAGCGGTCACCGAGAAGTTGTTCGCGAACATCACATGGTGCATCGTCCACTCTCTGAAAGCCGTCGCCCCGGTCATGGCGAACGACCGACACTGCTTCGAGTGTTATGGCTACGACATTATCATCGACAATGAGCTAAAACCGTGGCTCATAGAGGTTCTCTTAATCACTCTAATACTCATTAATTACACTACTGCAACGCTACAGTAAGGGCAACGTTCAAGGGAGTAACATTTACTCCATTTTTCTATTGGCAATTTTTATTTAAACTTTGGTAAAGAAATAGCATGGTGTACCTGACAATTTGGATGAACAATTCTATGAGATTGATGCTTCTATAGGATCTTTCAAAAGTGTAGATACAAACTTGTAAAGGCAACAGAATTAAGAATGAAAAAACCAGGAAGAGCCTGGCCAGTTTCACGTTACGTAGAGTGTTTGTGTGAAAGTGAGGGTGTTGGGAAAATAGAGTCAAGGGTCAGCTGTGAGAGGGAGTAAAACCAGGAAAATTGATTGCAAGGACTGGTCCAGGAAAAACATTAGAGATTTAGAACGACCCTTTGAGAAAATATTTCTTCCCATCTTTCCTCGCTTTGTCCCCTCATACTCTACATTTGTGATTCTCCAGAGACCACTGTTCTGTACAATAATTGTTATTTTTGCTTATGTTTCTAGGTGAACGCGTCTCCGTCGTTGACTTCCACCACGGTGAACGATCGAATTCTAAAATACAAATTAATCGACAACATAATTTCGATCGTGGTGCCCCCTGACGGTGTACCCGAGTAAGCGCCATTTTGATCCGCCATTTTGGTCCCAATGCTTACATACCAACCCCCTCTGGTACTTTAAATCCATAATTCCTTTCATTATATTGTTAATTAACGACGTTTGATCGTTTCCAGCGTAAGGTGGAACAAATGTCCTCAGCCAGAAGCACTGGGGAACTTCGAGCTGCTGCTAGACGAGGATTTGTGCGCCCAAGAAGACAAAGACTACTCGTCTGGCAAATGTCGCGGCTCCTCGAGCAAATGGAAATAATTATTCAGCCATTTTCTCAACGAGATTCTTGTCACTTCGTACTCGACTCAAATTTAAGTTAAAATCTAGCAACGAAACGCTTCAATTTGTAAAAGAATTAAACAATAAATCTAGTACAAGTTAACAATTTAATCATTTCACACTTTCGTTCGAAACAAGATTCCTTCGAGAGCGATCGAGGGTGGAGGGTGAAGGATTCAGGATCCCAAGCATGCGTAAACACGGCGGGGGTGGCTCGTGGGATTCCTAACGGCAAAGCGCATGTACCAAAACTTCCAAATGCATATCAGTTCGAGTATTTTACTGGCTCGACGCTAAATCTTCCGTCAAATCTGGATACCGCGAAAGAAACCGCAGTCTCCGCTAAGTTAGACCTCAAAAGCCGTCGAATTTTAAAAAAGCATCGTCGGGGGTGCTATTAATGCGTTATGACGATCCGTATATAAGGGTGAATCTTCTCCGAGGGTGGTTTAGATGTGTTCGAACCGGCGTTCCGTCACGTGATAGACTTTGCAAGTTTGATTCAACAAAGATCGGTCGAACCTCGTTGCCTACCGATTTAATAACGTTTCTAATATTCGTGCGTTGTCTTATATTGTACGTGGAATTATGTTGATCGACGCGTATTGCTAGAATTATAGTGATGGAGGATATTCTGTACAAACACGCGTTGCCTGCGAGTGCAAAACTTCTGATAATCGTAGGGATTTCACAAACACTGTGCTTCATCAACGTTTCACCAGGTGAGATTCGTCAAATCTTGGGTGTTTTAATATTTATATTCAATCCACTTCAACTAGAGTCAGATAGTGTAATAGTGATTAAGACATTCTGTATACAAAATTGTACAGATTTTTTAAACACTATGCTTCATCATCGTTTCACCAGGTGATGTTCATCGGATTAATCTTACTTGCCTTGCCCTTTCCGTTCAATCTACGACGTGGAAGTAGAATTTTGATCTTCAACTTGAGCCAGACAGTGATATTAAAATTCATAAAATCAGTTTTAAGACTAGGAATATTCATTATTACAGCCAAGAATAAAGCCAGTCTAAATTGTTGAAAAATAGTATAAATTTCCTGAGATAACAAACAAGCGATTGTTTTACTTTTATTTAACAATGGAAGATATTTTACAACGTTCGAACTGTGTTGTTTATTAGGATGACAATGTATCACCAGATTCGAGCGTGTCCCCTCCATTTCTTTTTTTTTGGTCTCACGAACAGTTGCACGTATGAATGAAATAATCATCCTTTCTGTGCGATTTGATTCGACGGCTGGCAGCGCGACGACTTCTACTCGTTTGAATCGCAGATCGGACTCTGCGAGCGCGACCTTCGAAAGGATAATGTTCGAAGATCGGTCATTTTTGGCACTCGTCGTAAAAAGAGAATTTTTTCCTCGTCGAACCATCCAACTAATATGAAAAGTACGCGTGAAAAATTGGGAATGTCGAGTTTCAGTGATCTTCGTACAATACGAAACAAAATTAAACGATAGTTCTCTTAGATTTTCTTTTGTTCGATAAGTGTCTATCGATTCGTAGGTTGAAACAAATATTCTTGGTTTGCACAGTGAATTATGAAAATTCACCGAGGATCTACAACGTCGGTGTTCTAATGGCCTCGCATCTGAACAGCCCCTTCGATCTCGAGAGATGCGGTCCAGCAGTGGACTTGGCCTTGGCCGAAGTAAACGACTTTTTAAACGTCCACAACGTGCAACTGCAAAAAGTACAGGGAAGGTAGGACACCGTGGAAGTCGAAATTTCATAATTTCTGACAAACCTCTAGAAAGATACAAAGCCAAACAAGAGCTAGCAAACATCCATAAACACGTCCATCCATACAAAATTCCGAAACCCGGTTTCTGTGTTTAATTTTTGGATTCAGGATACCTCAAAAGCATCGAGAGATGCAAAGAACTAAGGGTGTCGAATTTCAACCGATAATATTCAGCTTTTGTTATGTTTAATGACGGTCGAGAAATTAAAAAGAAAATAAAAAACAGAAAGAGGGGCGAATTTGTCCTAGATACGTGCGCGGACGACCCTGCGTAAGTTGATCCGCTTCTGACCACGCGTTTCCATTGCTTCCATGTCATTACATTAATTCAATTGGACAGACGTTTGCATAAAAAAAAAAATGGGCCTTCGATATCCGACGGGATTCGTCGACTGCGCGCAGTTAAACGTAATCATCCGAATTCTGCGCGAGATCGAAAGCTTGCGTTTATAAAAAAAAAACGTTTCAGACGCCTCGTTTGATAATCGCAGTTGTTGCATAATTTCGTAACATTATCTATAAGTTTTTATAATATACGGTACTGTGTACTGAGTACTGAATACCGAATATAGTGTACCGAGTACCAAGTATAATATATTGAGTACAAAGTGTTGCATATTAAATACCAGAAAGAGTGTATTAAATGTCAAGTATCATATATTGAATATCGAACACTGTGTACTGAGTACCAAATAACCAGTATTGAGTACCGAATACCTTGTACTGAATACAGAATACAGAATACTAAATGCCGAGTAGTAGATATCGAGTATCAGATATACAGTTCAGAGTACCAAGTACCAGACAGTGAATACCAAGCATAGCATCACGTATACAGTACTCAGTATTATAGTACTGAGTATTAAACACTGACAAATACCTAGTATCGAGTACCAAGTACTGAGTACTCAATACCAAACAGTAAATATTGAGTGTTAGGTAACTAGTACACAGAATAAAATATATTTAATTCTGCATCAAATACCAAATACTGAATATCACAAAGGTTTCCCGCGTCGTTCAGTTTCATTAAGCAGAGACGGGAGCAACACGACAGAATAAGGTTAAATTCAATAACAAAGGATTAAGATGGCGAATAAGATGGATGACGAAGTTTAAAGAAACAGTTGCTTTAACGGGGAATATTCGATTGGGCAGCCGGGGTGAATACATTACAATTCGTTAACGAAGGGAAGAGAGGACAAAAATCGTCCAAGACTTGTATACTTTCCTGTACATCGGTCGGTATCCAATCATTCCCCATTCACCGCCACGATTAATCTATCATTACACCAAATTGTTACTTACACTCGGAATGACAGTGAATTTTACGCCCAGCAATTATCGATCATTCGACGCTGGGTCTCGATGTGATTATTCGACGGCGGTCATCTGCAGGTTCCCTTAGGGCAGCCATGTCAAACGCGTTGCCTGGACCATCAGACTTTAAACAAAACAACAAGTCTGCCCCTATTGGCCATGATTTGACCCTTTTTAAGCTCACTCAACGGTCGTATGAATTTTTATCTTTCAATATACCGCAGTGCATAAGTTATTACGAATCCAAAGTGAAAAATACCGAATCCAAAATGGCGGTGGGAATATTTAAAGTGGAATTTAAAATGTCAAATGACAAAATGATATATTATCCGACCCCCTCTGTATACAACGCAATAAATAATTGATAAACTATTGTATTATATTTAAAAATAACTTTGAGATTCTCGGGAGAAAGTGAATTTGACATTACTGCCTTAGGTTTGCGTTCGAATCACGGCCAACTCGATTGTTCTCTCGGCCCAGTAATTCGATCGTACAATGTTTGCGCCCCGGAACGTGATCATCCATCAAGTCGTTTGCCCCTGTTCCTCCCGTGATATTGTTTGATTCCGATAATCATTGTCCAAAGCCTTTCTTGTTCCATCTTCGATAAAGGAATTGTATCGCCGAAAAAGAATCGATCCCGTCCTGTAGCGGATTAACTAAGGGCGGATTTAGAGGAGGGGGGTAGGGGAAATCCAATAAAACATTTAACAGGAATTCGATTATTTGGGCTACCAACAGATAAAAATTATTATACATCAATAAAAAAATTCTACTTTGATATATTCCTTTCCCCTACCCCCACACATGCTAGGATTAACCTCCTAACAGGATAATAATATTTTTCAAACCCTCAGTTTTATGATAGCTCACAGCACACACATAAATTTACGTTTATATATGATAGAAGCAGATTTCTGCTACTTCTTTATACTGTATACATATTATATTTTCATTTAGTGTATAAATTTGTTACAACGAATATTTCGTTTACTCCGTGACCCTGAATTCATTATTCGGTAATCTGTCTATAATATTACACTCGTTTTTTTGCTATTAAAGAAGCAAAAAGGCAAGTGGCCCTCGTGCATGCTCGACGTCATCCATCTTGCAGCGACGCAACGTGACAACATAACCTTCAAATAACCTTGGGTATTTCCCGTAAACAAAGCTTGTTTGAGCTCAATCGAGTTCCAAGAGTACTTTCTCGAATCCTGACTCGATTGTTTTTATTATTACCTAACACATCACCGACGGGAAACGAGAATTCTCGTTTTAATAAAGTTTTAATAAAAATGCCCCGTCGTTAATGAATCCTTTTCACCACGAGTGACTCTAGTGACTCGAATTCCGCGATATTAAGCGGTTCTCGTGCATGTTCGAAGTTATCCGTCGTGCAGTGGCGCAACAGCGCCGGGTTTGGCGGCCGATATGCACTTCCGGGACAACGTGATCGCGTTCATCGGTCCAGCTTGCGCTTTCGCCCTCGAGCCTGTCGCGAGACTCGCTGCCTATTGGAACACCCCCATCATCACAGGAATGGGAGACCAAGTACGGTTTGGGACACAAAATTAATTAAAAAAAACAAGAAAAACAAATTAAACTACCCTACAGCTGCTAAAAATGATAGAATTAAAATGTTCTCGATCCAGCCACCCTCGGAGGGCGAACTGTCCGTGACCTCGGGCATCCTCGGAAGAATCAATAAATGGAAAAACGAAAGTTCGGTAAGATCCTGGCAATTTGTGTTTCTTCCCCATTGTCTGCACGATTCCTTAATTACTGTCGCGTACGCATTATTCACTTAGAACACGAGTAGCTACCGCCACGTCCCTTCGCCCGTATTTATGACTCCATTAGTATTCTTAATTAGCCGTGGCCTTGTTAAGACGGTAGGGATAGAACGAAAGTATTATAAATCCTGGTTCGCGATCCATTTTCATTTTCGTTTTTACTGGTCGATCGAACGCGTTACCGCCTTCTGTTAAAGGGTATTTTCAAGGACAAAAGCAAGTACCCGACCCTAACGAGGATGTCCTACTGCCAGTGCCGGCTACGGCTGGTGTTCTCCAGCGTTTTCAAAGAGTTCGGATGGTCGCACGTGGCGCTGATTTTGGACAGATCGGACCTGTTCTCGTGGACCGTTGGCAAGAATCTAGAATACGGCTTACGGAAAGATGGTTTGTTGAAATTCGTGAGAGAACTCGATGGTAATTCGGCGGACGAACCGTACCATTTTTATCTGCGCGACGCCAGTATGTACGCGAGAGGTAAATAGTAATCTGCAAGATGCATTCCCGAGAGTGAGTAAATTTGGTAAAATGGCGCGTCGACAGTGTTGATTCTCAGCGTTCGCGGGACGCTGGTCAGGAAATTCATGCTGGCGGCCCACGATTTGGGAATGACGAGAGGAGATTGGGCCTTCCTCGATGTCGAGATATTCCAGGTAAACGGTACCAAGAGCTCGACAAAATTCACACAGAGCATTTTTACTTTTGCAAATATTTTCGTCCGAATGGTAATTAGGGCTCGTATTGGGGTGACCACGATTGGGAAGTAGGCGACGAGGACGATGCTATAGCCAGAAAGGCTTACGAGGCTCTTCTGAGGGTGTCGCTTCTGCAACCGACCAGTCCCAGGTTCCAAGATTTCGCGGAGTCTGTTCGCCAACGAGCGCAAACTGGTTACAATTACTCGTTCTCGGACGGAGAAGAAGTACGAAAATTACACGTATCGTTACAATGCTTCTAATAATTGTAATCTTTCAACTGCTATGTCGTGTGTACACTGACCACCATTATAGTCGCGAGACGCTAGCACCACCAGCGGTGAAACTACACGATCGAATGGTCATGTTTCGATTCATTGTCGAATATCTCTTATTCCCATTACCGAAACACGAATATAAAAATTATGTTAGGGTTCTGTATCTAAATAGTTTTCGAAATGTCCTCGATATCTTTTTAGGTGAATTTTTTCATCGGAGCTTTCTACGACGGCGTTTATCTGCTCGGTATAGCGTTAAACGAGACTCTGGCAGCAAATGGCGACATCAGAGACGGCATGTCGATAACGAGAAGGATGTGGGACCGGGACTTCATTGGTATTACGGGACACGTCAGGATAGACGACAATGGCGACCGCGACGCCGACTACAGTATTCTAGATCTGGACCCTATCACCGGAAGGTCAGTGGCAATTAAGCCCGGGCGTTCCTTCGGCCGTTACCATAGTAATCAAGCCCCCATTCTACGATGCGAAATTTAGTTATGACGCAACGTCCTCTCGAAATTCCGATTTTGACTTGAATGACGCTTGATTCGTCGAGTCATGCGTGATTAATATACCCCTATTGACAATTTCAATCGCCTCTCTGTGGACGGTGATGCTAGAATTAATACCGGGCGGTTCAGACGGACAGGACAAACTGAAACGTACGAAATCCTCTTCCTGTTCAATTTTAAAATCCGAGACTTCGTTATCGAAATATCGTTATCGCATAGCTCGACTTTTTACGCGCGCGAAGGTCACGGACGCAAGTATCTTGCGAATGAGTTCGCGCATGCGCGATGGCCGGGGAATCCCATCGATAAAAATGGTAGAAGACTTTTTAACTCCTTTCATTCATCAGGAATTCATTTTCTAAATTGAACCGTAATTTTTAAACGCGTCAAATGAAAACCGCCAGGTTCGAGGTGGTAGCGCACTATTTGGGATTAAATCGGGAGTACAGTCCTGTCCCTGGAAAGAAAATCCACTGGCCAGGTGGGAGGGAGGGTCCGCCGGCGGATGTTCCGGAATGCGGGTTTTTGGGAAACGATCCAGCTTGCACGTCAAGGACAGAGGCCTACACTTTCGTGGCTTACACGAGCCTAGCATTGGCTGCGTTTCTGCTGGCTGCTGTTACAGCAACCTGCGTCCTATACAGGCAAGCAGGTCTTATTTAATCAGGTTAAGTTAACACGTTCACTGTCCCCGTGAGAGAGAGGCTCTGAGATCGAATTTGCTTTATACATCTGGGGGGTAAAACTGTTCTAACCCCTAAGGAATCCTAAGTGATAGCTGTCCTGAGCCACTCTGTGGCGCTTGTGGATCAGGGGACAGTGAACGTGTTGGTCCCAACCGCGTCGTTAAGAGGAATTCGACACCTTTGCAGGCACCTAAGATTGTCCGCTGATCTGAACAACATGTCCTGGAGGATCAGGCACGAGGAACTGCTCCTCGAGATCGGGAAACCATTCTCCTCGAAGATTAACTTGCACCAAGCGATATCCGAGGTGAACGTAAGTTCCACCGCGAGTCAGGCGAAAAGGCAATACCGAATACGAATAGCGAACTCGTTTCTGTCGCGACAGAACTTCGGATTGGAGCAACGCATACGGCGTGGATCGCAGCTCAGTTGCGAGTCCTTGCCGCCTACCACGGTCTTCACCACGGTTGGAATTTACAAGGGCGAGAGGGTGGCCATTAAAAAGATCACGAAAAAGAAGGTGGTCGACGTCACGAAGAAGCTGCTTTGGGAGATCAAGCAAGTGCGAGACGTCACCTCTGAGAACACCGTTAGGTACGAGATTAATCTCTGAGGAGAATCTGAGAAGATTGAAGCACTGAGCAGTAGATCATTTGAATTTAGGCATAGAGGGGTTAATTGTTTAGAAGATAGTTAAAGTTTCGAGAGCGTATGTCCACCACTTACATCCTTTAAACTTGATCTTAGATTTATCGGGGCGTGTCTCTGCTCCCCCTCACCGACAGTTTTGATTCTGACGGAGTATTGTCCCCGAGGATCCTTGAAGGACGTGCTTGAGAACGACGCCATCAAGCTAGACTGGAATTTTCGAATGTCTCTGATTCACGATATTGTCAAGGTACAGTAAGCGCACATATGGCGCCACAGATTTGTCTGACTGCCTGGTGAGTAATTTAAATTAATCTTTAAAAATGCAAACGACGCGTATTTTGTTTATGCTTCTACAGGGGATGTCCTATCTACACGCAAGCGAGGTCTCGGCGCACGGAAAGCTCCGATCCTGCAACTGTTTGATCGACGGCCGTTTTGTCTTAAAAATTTCGGATTTTGGTCTGAAAACCCTCACTACGCCTGCCGACTTGATCATGGACGACACTTACTACAACAGTGCGTAAAACTGAATGGTCTTGTACGACATAAGACATCGTTTTGATAGAAATTGCGTTAATAAAGTATTTTCGACAGAGTTGCTTTGGATCGCGCCGGAACTTCTACCTTTGACAGTGATGCCAGGAAGCGCAGCGACCCAGAAAGGCGACGTTTACAGTTTCGCGATCATTTTAGAGGAAATCGTTGTCCGTGGTGGGCCTTACGAAACTGTCAAAGCGTTCATGACTTCTCAAGAGGTATAACCTTTCGATTTCGATTTCTTTCGTCGTACGTTACGAGGTTACAACGTGTATAACCCTTCACTCGAAAGAAATCGATAAGTCTTTTACTATTTTGCGATCTGATACTTCGTTTTTTAGATATAAGCGGTTAAAATGCGGAGGTGCGACTTCCGAGACGGCCATTTTACATCGTAGATAGCTGCGCGCCCAAATTGCGTTAGAGAACTAAATGAAATTGCTCGCTAATTAATAAATCCTCATTATTAATATTAAAATTATGATGTAGCAATCTAATATTTACTCACCTATGTCGATGATTTTGACGAATTGTCTTTTGGCGAAGATCGTCAGCCGTGTCACAGCGTCCGAGACGCCGCCATTTAGACCGGAAGTGACGCCAAAGGACTGTCCGCCGGATATCCTGTCACTGATGGAAAAATGCTGGAACGAAGTACCGGAGGAACGACCAACCTTTCATGCGATTCGTGGAACGATACGCAGCATTATGAAGTAAAAGCTGCGGTTGTATACAGTGGCGTAATTAAGATCGACCTCTGACTTTGCAACAAAAGAAAAAGAAACATAAAATTAGTAGACATCTAATTATTTATTAAAAATTTGTAGTGTACCTATTCGAGTTGGGTGATAGTAGAGGGTGGTACCGACCTTAGAGACGCTAGTCAATATCTGCTCCCTACAATATACATAGCTGTAATTGTATACTCTATAATTTTGCAGGGGTTACTGCGAAAATTTAATGGACGACTTACTGAGACGCATGGAGCAATACGCGAACAATTTGGAGGCTCTTGTAGAAGAGAAAACGGAACAGCTAAGCCTGGAGAAACGACGAAGCGAGGAACTCCTTTATCAAGTACTCCCAAGGTAAAGGTTTCTAAAAGGTTAAATATTTTGCAAAGTTAACGTTAAGGAATATTACAGGCAAGTGGCGTGCCAATTAATGGCGGGAGAATTGGTACAACCAGAGCAATTCGAATGTGTGACGATTTACTTCAGCGACATAGTGGGTTTCACGGCCCTCTGTGCGCAGAGCACGCCAATGGAAGTGGTGGACTTCCTCAACGACCTCTACAGTACCTTCGATCGTATCATTGAATTTTACGACGTCTACAAAGTACGACTTTTCACGATAACTCCAAACCCGTTTCAGAACCAATACAGAACCTAAAATATAAAAATAAAATCCGTCAGTGTTGATACAAAATTGCACAAATTTTATCGCTAACATCGGTATAAAAGTATCGGTCCCTGCGATTTCAGTACCTATATATATAGGTAGATACTTCTTATCAAGTACTCCGGTATCGAATTGTTTAAATTGTCCCGTCACTGTCTATATACGACAAAAATGTATTTAGAGCTCGATCGTTATACAGGTGGAGACAATAGGGGACGCGTACATGGTAGTATCCGGCCTACCAGAAAGGAATGGCGACGAGCACGCGAGGGAAATAGCCCTGATGGCGCTGGCGATTTTGGACTCCGTGAAATCGTTCACCATAATGCACAAACAAAATGCTCAGTTGAGCGTCAGAATTGGCGTGCACAGTGGACCGGTTTGCGCCGGTGTCGTGGGACAGAAGATGCCGCACTATTGTCTTTTCGGCGACACTGTAAATACCGCGTCGAGGATGGAGTCTTCGGGATTGCGTAAGTTGCCCTCGCTAAATAACAAACTAAATTTTATGTGTTACGTTACATAGGTCCGTACAGTTAAGTTCGGTAATTTAGGCGACGGAAAGTTGTAAGTACGCGTCCAGTATCGCGAGTAAATTTTGATCGAATTGATATGTTTGGCGCAGCGCTCTGCATACACGTGTCCAAGGCAACAAAGTGCATATTGGACAAATTTGGAACCTTCGATCTCGAGCTTAGGGGCGAGGTGGAGTTGAAAGGGAAAGGAAGGGTTACTTCTTACTGGTTGAGAGGTTGCTCGGAACCAGATCCCCGACCGCCAACGCCGAGATATCGCAGGCACAGCGCCAGCTCCCCAGAAAATAACCTGAATCCCCTAATTTTCCCGCCGAACAATACCAACGGGCCAAAAACGAACAACAACACTTTCATTAACCTGTCCGAGCTTCAATAGAACGTGTGCGATTCTTTTGATGACAACCAGTCGTAATTATAATAAATTTATTTAAATTTCGTCTATTACAATATGTCGATTCAGGATTTTACATTGATGACATGTATTTATACATAAATAGAAGAATCTGTACTAGGCTTTCGTTGACAGACACGCGCGTCGAATCGTAACCGATCTGGCAGCACAGCTATTCGAAAATGTAATCTGTTTGTGCAAACTAGGATGCATCAACGGGGTACGATTTAATGCGCGTGTCTAACAGCACTGTTATACGTAAAGCATCGTTTGCTTGTTTTAGCTCAAAGAGTCGGCAAAATATTCGAAAGAAATTTCAATGAAATCAAATGTTACTTTTTTTTTTTTTTTTTGGAATAATCCGCGTGTTATTTGTTTCACCTTTGTGCCACACTATGTAGTATCGGCACAGTGTATATTTTGAGTGTATATGTGTATAGACTACAGCAGAATTAGCATCTTTATCTTTTATTATCGTTACGGTTATCGCTACTATAATTGATTATAAATCTCTGTGACCTATACTCTTATCGCTGTTAAATCTAAAAAGATGTGTCGATAATTCGTTTGCCATAAAACCTTGACAAAAGTAATTGCTGTGTGAAACTACTTGGATGCCAGGAACATTATTAGTCTGGAACAAAAAGACAGTGGGCATATGTTTAGTGATTATCCGTTAATAAAGTTCGTTGTATGAACGTGCGCTGATGTATCTTACCTGAAATTAATAGCTCTTGCAGCGAGAAGTCTATTGCACTCCGCCGTGTCAGGTAAAGGTAATGGTAAATAAGGACTTTCGTTTTCTTGGTCGGTGAATTCAAATCTATGAATCCTCGGTTGTACTTTCATGTCTCCGAACGATCCTTTTAATATCAAATAATGAAGAGGTAACGGATACGTTGTTTTTGTTTTTAATATCAGCTACAAAATTAAACAACGATTTTCATTGTTCTCACGGTCACACGTATAAAATAAACACTCTTTACTTCTAACAAAAATATTAAATCCCCACATACTTGATAAGTCATGTCCCTTTCCGAGCTTTGGGTGGGATCACGCTGACTGTTGTTGATCCTCGCTTTTACTACCCACTGATTATTAAACGCCGGAAACCGAGAAGTTTCGTAAAATAGTTTATGGACAAACTCGTCCGTACGATACGGCTTCATTTGTAAATCTATAAACGACGAAATCCCACAAATAGATTACACCCTACGTATCCACGAGGTCTTTCTTATTAAAAAAACGACAGTGAAAAAGGCTGAACAATGCAATCTGAGAATCTAGGCAAGCGAAACTAAGTTAATTATCTGACGAAAGGGAATTGTTCCTGCTGCTGCTGTACAAGGCAGAAAACACAGGTGTAAAATACATTTCTCTACGTTAAGTTAAATGCGTGATCGTAATAGTTAAGGGGGTAATCAATCCACGGGAGAAACGGTTCTCTGAGAGATCTCGAAGGGTTGACTACCCCCCTAAGCGAGAGATTTTTGCAGGCATACACGAGAAACGGATACAGACCGTTGAATGTGATTTTCTCGTAGGACAAAAGATCAAAGACATTGTCATAGAGCCTACGTTCTTCGAGAGTACGTGCGTCTATATCGCGTAAAGCCTCCATGACATCCAGCCCCGTACGATGAGGATGTACACAGTGTGCCTCGTGTTCCGGACATTCGTGGTTTGGTCCACGCCAGGGGCAGCCGATTCTGCTATACTTGCAACTGGATATTCTGGACACATACAACAACTAACATTAAACTGTCCGTTTGATCGTGCGGTATTTAATTACCTTTCCTCGCACATTGTCTCTTCGTGGCGTTCCAAGGAGTTTCGCGGAAATTCTTTCGCGCAATATTGACATTCCGCTGGCAACTCGGACACAGCTTTCTCGACCGCCAAATTTCGCGACGGCGACGTTCTGCTGATCTCGATTCTGCAGTTGGGACACGTTGCCATTTCATCTCTCAGCCTGGCATCTGCGAGGACATGAGTGAAGCAACCGGCACACATCAAGTGTCCATTTGTACACTGTGAACATTTTTGCAGTATGTATTACTAGCATCCTCGACTTCGAACTTCATTTTTTTTTTGTTTTTTTTTGTTTGAAATAATAATATCCTAGTCTCGTTGATGGTTCTGTCAATCTTAGGTAAATTCGTTACGAATTATATTGGGGCAGCTGTGTGCAAAATAGAATTTCTCCGGGTTAACCGATGCGGAATGTTAATCAAAGGAAATAGTTTTAGCGATAAAAAATGATTTTTCTTTTTTATTTTGCACATACTGCCACACTATGACCGGTCTTAACAAACATATACAACCCTTGCAACAACATTAATCAAACTAGAATAACAAAACTAATGTTCATGTATATTACCATGATTTTGATGTTTTTAAAACCTGAAACACAAAATCGTAGTAGTACTATTAATAAGTCAATTATTTGCAAAACCAGTAGGTTAAAAAAGAAAAAAAAAAAATAGTATGTGATTTATCATCGAAAGCAACCATCGTTAACGCTGCCAATATCGATAATAGAAAGGAAAAGGATAATGATGCATGGGATAAGTGAAAAAGGGTGTCGTATGTGAAATAACTAACTAATAACCTTTAAGAATATTTATTTTGTTTAATGCTTTTCAACTATACATGTTATACAGATTTTCTGGAAATGCGCTTTCTCTCTCTCACTCTCACTCTCTCGCTATTAATTATAAATGATGAACATCAATTTCGCATGGGTCTACAATAACTTTTTCCTAGTAACTAAGATCTTGGTGTGTTTTTTTTCCCTCAGTTTCGATTACTTTTTACAATAAACACACGATGCTTTTGTGATAGAAAATGTATTTGTTATATTATGTACTAATGACTATAAAGATCTGTTTGACCTTAAGTACATCTCTGTACTTTTCTAATTGACTGTACAGTGGAACGTCAATTACCCAAACTAATAAAAGGAGAAAAAATCGTTCTGAGAAAACCAATATTGTAAAACTATGCAACGAGGTACCATCTTCTCCTGCATCGTTTAGAATCTCTTATAAGAGCCCTTGGATCAAACTCAGCGACGAGAGAGATCCGCCATCTAGTGGTGATATTCCTACCAAAGGTAGCAATTTTGCGTTCGTAAATCAAATGCATAAGAAATACAACAATTTTGAATGTTAATTCAAGCTAAACTGAAAGCAGATTGCTAATTTTTGAATACTGCTAAGCTCTATACCCCTTCTAAAATGAATATTTATACGGGATCTAATACCTCTCGAGTTTTCGCCGATCTTAATGCAACATCTAACGCATTTTGGCATACCAACGCTTTCTTTCCTTTCAATATCCATTGTCTAGTCTATCGTCTTGATCACTCACCTTGTTTCGAAGTTGTAATTTTGATTCGTTACTTTTAATTCCGTTGAACGTGCACTTTCCAACATAATGCATATTCCATGGCTAAAGTACAGACTCTTTCGCCTCTTTTTAAACGTTCAATGACATTTGATTTTTCTTACAAATTCCAGTACCACTCTTTTCCTCATAGTACAAATGAAACGTGTAATTTTATTCATTTGTTTGTATCTAATATTTGCGAGACACCAGCCTGGGACACTTTAATCATAGGCATAATGTATTGTAGAGGTTAGACGAATACAGGTTCAAAGTGTAAACAGCGTTAACGTCAGCGATGGGCAAATTTTTATTCGAGTAATAAATGACGAATAAAATCGCAGCGCTTATACGATCGAATAGTTCTTCAGACAAGTTTTTGTTCTTCCAACACGAGATATAATACCATTCTGTGATGCAAATTCTAATTTGTATTCAACCGATAACGAATACAGTTGTCTATTTTTTATTCGTTATTGTATATTTTTATTTAAATGAGAATTTTGCCGATCACTGCTTAGCGTGGGGGTTTGCGATGCTATAGACACAACGTCTCTTTTTGTATTCGGATAATCGACGTTCTACTGTGTTAGAATACCGACAAGAATGAAGTTGAAATTGAAATTACTCGCGTGTACTTATAAAAATGAAATATTTTTAGTAATGTCTACGAGTTCACAAATGCACGAATACAACCTGTGCACCACAGTAAATAAAACTGTTACGTCGTGCGCTAGATGGCGCACTGAATAAACTTACATGTATGTGTCTCTATTACGACAGGTTAAACGCAACATTCTTCCCAGTGTTTTACAGTTAATGAAGACACTGAATATAGAATGCGTTACACATATATATTTCTGTTAATGAAATTCAAAAGAGAACGATCAGGAACAAAATATAAATAGTATAAGGTGGACTGGAATGCTATAAATTTAATAATAGAGGAGTTTCTGTAAATAAATATTTGCTAAAAAATGGGATTATTGGCCTGGCCATGCATACATACAATAATTCTCTTTGGTCCATTGTCTGTGTATTTATTTCACGCATAATTTCAAAATTCGCACAAACTTACATTGTAGTGAGAATTACTTTACATGCATGCATAAACAGATTCATAAAAAATGTGACTCATTTTTTACAATACAAACTTTATGAAGAAAAGCAATTGATCAGTGTATTTATCGTAACACCAAATGCTTCAAACTATCGTCTCAAATGATTTAGTAAAGCATACTACGTGCAACAATATGTTTTTATTACAATAAAGAATTTCCAAAACTTCTAAATACATTCAACAACAACAAATATTCATTAAAGTTAGTATTCGTATTAAACAAGTTAAAGGCTTCTTCATATGTACCTCCTATTCAAACATTTAACACCATTTTCACTAAAAGAAACATATAATTACCTACCTGCAATCATTTTATTATAATCTTAAAAGAAAATGCAATACTGGTGATGAAAATTTTTGTTTTTTAATTCTAACAACATGGTAATAAAGGTAGCTTAAGTTTGTCTTAAATACATATACGATTACAATTTAAATAAAACTGCAATTGTACAACTGTTAATTTTATCTTCCTGCAATGTCAGAAAAATAAGTCTTATCAAGAGGGCAAACTATTTAAAAATATGTTGTAATCAAGAATAAAAAAAGAAAAAAAAAATGGACAGAGTGAGAGAGAAAGAATTTAATAAAGAAATAAAGTAGTATTAATGACTGTTGTTAATTAATTAGAAAATTCAAAATCAGGGAACAGAAAGTACTATAAATAAATGATATACAACAACAGGTCACAAAGTTTAAATACCTGTTAAGTTTTTGTTTTTCTGATTACCTTTGGGCTCGTTTATTTGTGCAACTTGGGCGACATAAAACTTAAGTAACAAAGCCAAAGATTACGAAACGTTTCTAAATACGTTTCAATAATAAAATTTACCGCCGTTAGAGAATAACCGAAAACGACAAAAGACGACTTCGGACAGGAGAACGTCAATAATTTGTCACGGTGAACACTGTACAGTCAAAACAATATTTATCTAATAACGTATCCATATATATATCTCTAAATATATATATACATATATATACGTATTCGTAGTGAACAAGAAAGTCACTAAACGACCTCGGGTGAAAATGTCGGATGAAAAGGAACGACGACATTACAATGATCGCCGATGTTAAGATACGGGGAATACCGTTCGAGAGAACCCAAGCATTCGTAAATTTGTATCATTTTCGTAACTGCCACGCGCTGAATAATACAAGACAAAAATTTAGACAAAGATCTATAGGAACTTACCTGATAGACAGCCGCCTTGGGTAAATCGAGGCAAACTGCGCAGCACAGGATGCCGCCCAAGCGGTGTTCCAGCCTTTGTTCGGTTTTCCCATCGGTTCTTGACACTTTTCGACGCTTTTTATCGGGCTCGAGGAAGTCCTCTCGCTTCTCGAGGTCGTCGCGAATAGGAGTAGCCGAAGGGGCCTGCTCCATAACGCTACTCGACGATGCAGCTTCGTTGCTCGGGTCCGCCATATTGATTGTTTTGATTTTTCGTCCGCGCGAGCGTGAGAATTGCGCAGATGTCAAACACAGACCACGCAATACACTCCTAGATAGGAACGACAATGACGCGATACTTTACAAATTTTATCGAACCAGTCGATGTTTCGTTCTGGCTTACGAACGGGGATACGCATTAAAATTCATACTACTTAATTAGCTCGGTAACGTTTCAAAGAAAACCAACATTTTTCTAGTACGACATGAAAACTTTTACCTTGACCATACATCACGAAAACATAGAAGTATTGGTCTAACTTCGTAGCGACCAAAGATTTTGGTCTTACTTTTCTACCAATACATTTTAATAAAATAAAATATGCAATTCTTAGTTGTTACAATGTTATTAACCCAGACCTAACCGAATCCAAACCACCTATGCGAGTTTTATGGCGACGATTCTGCTGTAAAAATAATACAGATTTAATGTCAAGCTTAATCGATGCGTTTTAATTGTACCAGATTTGTGCAACTCCAGCGTATTAAATATGATCGTCAATGCCTGTAATGTAAAGAAAACGTCATATGAATATATTATACGTTTAGCTTTTCATAAAAACTCTTTTGCATTATTTATTGAAACCCTTCCCTGTATAAATAGTTCCTTCTTTAGAGAACAAATTCTCGATTTTTCCATGAGCAATATATTTTTGTTTTCAACAGTGCTTTTTGAGATCTATTTACTGTATAAAAAGGAAAATTATAAACAATTTTAGAATATGTTACTCATATAGGGATATATGATAGTAATACTGTATAGTCAAGTTGCTAAGCAACTGTATGTCAACAATAACATAACCTAGCATTATATTTGAAGTGTCATGTTCCAAGAAATGTAGAATTCATAAATTTAAAAGAATATGTAAGTATATGGTTTTGGAGTTTATACAAAGTGCGTTTTTAGATAGACTTTATACTATTCACCAATGTTATGAATTACATGACTAAGATATCGTCATTGACATTAAAACAAATCAAGCGATACCAATATGCAAGATTCTTTTACACTGTACATCATAATGAAAAACGAGGCATCTTTTATTTAAAACTGGATGATAATTGTAAGATGTATTACTTGAGCGATCATTACATTAATATTAACATTTTAACACTCTAGATATTAACAATATTTTGATTTTTACAATTTTACTCGTGCACATAACATAGTTGTGCTACTTTACATTATTTTTTATACTTTTAGCAAATGCTGTGTTGAAATACATTGCAGATGGAAAGGTCTTGGATATGCAAGCAATCAATGTACCATACAGATATACAGGACAAGGTATAGCACGGCTACTTGCTGAGGTATCATTTACTTTTACAATTATTGTAATTCCAAGTTAAAATATATGGTTTTAAAATATTAGTTGACAATGTAGATCTAAGTATGTTTTATTCTTATTCTCAAGAACATTTCTACCACATTAAAATTGAATAGTTCATCTAAGAATAAAAATGAACCATATGCTATATATTTGGTCAACATAATAATAAAAAAATTGCATAAAAATTGTATTTTCAGACAGCATTTACGTACGCTATCGTGAACTATTACTACATGTACTTGTCATGCGATTATATGCAGAAGTATTATCTCGCGATTAAAAATCCTGATCTCGAGGATCGTATTGTCGGACCACCACATATTTTAGAGGGACCAGATTCCGAACCATTGGACCCCGATGTTATTTACGAGCTACCCGATCCAGAAGATTTTCTGATATATTCCACTTAATAAACGTTTTCGTTAAAATTATTATTGCAAGTTAAATTAATCGAAATGTACGTATCATAAATTTATAGTCTGAAATCGAATATTGTATACCATTTACAAAATGGAGGAAACAGAATATACAACATTGATCGAATGGTTTTGTCATCAATTTTATTATAATGGAATGTTGCTACGTTCCAAAGAAGCGTGCGACGCTTATCCTACGAGCGAACGTTTGCGAATTCTTTTAAGCCTCGCGTACGCACTGACTGGAAAAACTCAAGAAGCGATTAAAGAAAGCTCGAGCTTGCTGAACAATCCAGACGCAACTTTAGCAGCGTTAATTCTTCAAAATATAGCGTACACAATTAGCGAGAACGTTGAAAGAGCAACCATGATGCAGATAGACACAAGAATCAGAGACGAAAGACGAAAATCATCACCGAATGCATTGTCGTTGGCAGCCATGGTGTTATTGCTGTCGCAAAAAGTTGATAAAGCTAAAGATTACGTAGACAGAGCTTACAAATTAAATTCGTCCAATATAAACGTTTTATTAGCCAAAGGCTGGGTAGATCTATCCGTTGCAAACGAAAGCAGCTCGGAGGAGCCGAATTTGTTTGAAGTTATCTTAGAACAAGACTCGAAGAACGTAAATGCTCTGCTGGGTTCTGCAAAATATAAACAGCAACATGGCGACAGTGCCGGTGCAATATTATCCTTAAATTCATTGATTGTACGTTATCCCAAGCTATGCTTGCCCTTGATCGAAAAATTGTACAATCAGCTCTCGCTGAAAGAATGGGACCAAGCATTGGAAACCGCCAATAGGATATCGTCGATCGATCCGAACAACTTGGATGCTATGAAAGCACACACGTTCGTAGTTTTTTGCAGAGATGGAAATTACAGCGAAGGGTTGAAGCATTTGCAATCGTTCTTTCGGAATCTGATGGTTACGGAACCAAGGAACGCGACCGTTTTCATCAGCAACGTGCAATTATTTCTGCGATTAGCCTGCAAAAATCAAGAAATCCTAACAGAACTGTTGAGAGTCACCGAGAAGATGGTGCAACAAAATTCTAAGAACGCTGACTTAATGGTAGAGTTGGGTAATTTGTACGTTTCGTTGAGCAAGGCTAAGGATGCGGAACATTGGTACAGAAACGCAGTGAGGATAAACGAATCCTCGTTCGTTGCTCTGATGGGGCTAGCGAATTGTCAACTCTTGGACGCCTCAGCGGATGCTGCGGAATTGGCGCAGCAACAAGTAGACTTTCTCATGGAAATACAATCGAATTCGATAGCCGCTGAGTTACTGTTCATGTCTGCGAAGTTGCAATCCAACGAGCCAACCAAGTCTCTCAACTCTTTGGACAATGCAGCCATGATCATATTGAGCAATTGCAAATACATACCCTATGGATACACGTACATAAAAACATTGAATCCTGACTTGTGTTTAGAAATCTCTAAACAGCGTCTGGTGTATTCGATAACGAAGGACGCGACGAATTTGGAACAAAATGGAGCATCTAATCAAAAGGAACCGAGTTTGTATTTATTGGAACAGTTGACGGAGGCGTATCCTGGTTTGGTCGAGGCGCAATTGCTGTTGAGCAAAGTGAAAATGCAGATAGGGGAGTTGGACGGTGCCTCGAGTATACTGAAAGATCTGCTGGACAACGTTGATTCGTCAAACGCGGAGGCTCATTTGCTCATGGCTCAAATCCAATCTCGTCGCGGGAATTATCAACTGGCTTCGCAGAGTCTCGAAGTCGGTTTGAGCTACAACTTCAAGATCAGGGACAATCCGATTTACCATTTGATCACAGGCATAGTTCAGAAAGAGAACAGAGACATCGAGGGCGCGATAAAAAGCTTCCAGGCCGCCATGTCGTACGCCGGATTACAATCCCGCGAAAACGTTATGGAAACTGTGCGTATCTCGACGTCCGACATGGCAACTCTTTATCTCGAACTGATCTCTGCGTACGCTAAAATGAGACAATTTGGCGAAGCAGTTTCCGCGATGCAGGATGCAAAAACGAAGCTTGGGAATACCACGGAAGAAGGCAGAATATTAATAGGACACGCGGAACTGCTCTTAGAAATGGGAGACTTGGACGAATCCATCAAATGTTTGTCCAAAGTCACACCAGATCAGCCATATTATCTGCAAGCGCATACGCGTTTGGCTGAGATCAATTTGAAACACAAGAAAGACAGACACGCGTTCGCCATGTGTTTCAGGTTTGTTTACGGGTCGTTGTTCTTGTTATTTTTCGATATGGATTGTTTATTCGTTCGTTTGTAGGGAATTGGTAGAACATTGTCCCGATTCCAAGACGTACAGCATGCTAGGCGACGCGTACATGTCTATACAGGAACCGGAAAGAGCCATAGAGGCGTACGAAGAAGCATTGAAACGGAATCCAACGGATAAGTTTCATATAGCGAGTAAATTAGGCAAAGCTCTCGTGAAGACTCATCAATACACGAACGCTATAAATTATTACTGGGAAGCTATGAAACAGGACAATTTCAAAGGCTTGAAGTTGGACCTAGCGAAGCTATTCATGACAATGAAACAGTACGATAAAGCAGAGGCTACGTTAGTACAGGAACTGCAAGGTAGATGTTGCGCCGTTAACGGGGATTCCCCAAACCGCGAACTAAATCAATAACGTTATTATTTACTTGTTTTTCTATAATAAATTTGTTTCAGGAGGGTTTTGAGTCGTAGAATCTAAATGATATTATTTTTTTACATTACTAACTTCTCGTGCTTTAGATGGTCGTCGAGATTCGGACATACAAAGTTTAGAAGTGCGTGGCAAACTTCTGTTGCTGCTTGCGAAAACGCGAGAGAGAGCAGATAATATTAAGGGCGCTCTATCGGCGCTCAAAGAGGCTAAAGAAAATCAACACAGGTACATACAGCGTCTAGGAGACTCCAGCTCGGAAGAAGAGAAACAAACCTTGGCTAACATTTGTTTGACAATGGCGGATTATTCGACTTCTTTGAGAGACTACGATCAAGCTATAATGTACTACAAGGAAGCTTTGAATCACAATCCAGCGAATGTGCAAGCCTTGTTGTCATTGGCGAAGCTATATATGCAGGTTAACAATTAAGACAAAGGTAGCTAATATGACCTAGCAAAAGTTAAGTAGTTTGATTTGTCTGAAAGTAAAGAGGAACATGGGTCATATTAGGTATCTTTATTCTATGTAACCCACGACTTATCATGTAAGTTCGTGAATAATGATTACCACAAATCAACAGACAAACAATTTGGACCGATGCGCCCAAAGCTGCACAGCTTTGTTGAACGCAGATCCGAACAACGAGGCAGCTTCGATAATGATGGCCGATCTTGCGTTCAGAAAGGTCGACTTTGACACGGCAGCGTTTCATTTTCGACAATTATTGATGAAGCAACCGACCTACTGGACTGCACTCGCAAGGCTGATAGAAGTTTCTCGTAGAACAGGTTGGAACAAAGGATAGACATTTTTCTAGGATATTTTATAGAGTCTGACCAGACGCGTTTCATCGGTTCAGGGGACATGGACGATCTCGAGGAATGGCTTCACCGTGCAGAACTGGGTATGAGCGGTTCAAGCTTAGCCGCTGGATATTATTACTGCGCTGGCTTATTGGATTGGCGCATGGGAAGATCAAATTCTGCACTGCGTCAGTTTAATTTCGCAAGACGCGATCCTGAGTGGGGCCAACAAGCAATATACAACATGATCGAGATTTGTTTAGATCCGGATGACGATTCCTCTCTTTCGAACGAGGTCTTCAACGACGAAGACGCGGAGTATCAAGACTCCAGAACCATGGCCTTGAAAACGGCGTACCGTCTGTTGCAGGTATTTCAGACAAAGAAACTATAACAAACTTGCCGGAGCAAATAATTTAAAACCACTGTTTCAGGAGCTGAGTCCTAAAGGCAGTCCGCACGAAATGTTAACGCACCGGCTGTTGAGCAACTTCTTCCTGCTAGTTACGAAACAGAAGTCGAACATAGAGAAGGCGTTGCAGGATTGCACGGCACTGGCCAGCCAAGAGGCTCTGAGGGATCACGTTGGACCTGCTCTTGGCATGGCGATGGCTCACATCCTCCTGAAACAAACACCTCGGGCACGAAACCATTTGAAACGCGTCAGCAAGAACATATGGACCTTCGAGGATGCAGAGTACCTGGAACGCTGTTGGCTATTATTGGCCGACATTTACACGCAGTCGAACAAGTACGACGAGGCTAACAAACTCCTGAAACGCGTTTTACAACATAATGCAACCTGCGTCAGGGCACACGAATTATCGGGCTACATAGCTGAGAAGGAGCAGAATTATCGCGAAGCAGCGTTGCAATACTGTCAAGCGTGGAAGTACGGCGGCAAAGCCAAACTGTCGGTTGCCTACAAGTTGGCTTATTGCTCCATGAAGGCGAAATCGTACGCGGAGGCGATCGAAGTCTGCAACGAAGTGCTCAAACTGAACCCCGAGTATCCGCGCATCAGAAAGGATATTTTGGAAAAGTGTATTAACAATTTGCGAACGTAATAAAAGTTCTTTTCTCTCACAACGTGTGTATCCATATTTTGTACCCTGGTTACCATAAGTAAATAAGTTTGCCTGGCCACGCATTATATTATCTGAAATCCGATTTGTGTCAACCTGCATATGATTTTGAGTCTCAACTGCCCAGGCATTTTTATTTTCCAACCCATGTATACCTATTACATATAAACGAGGTAAAGAATCGCTGTACCATGAGTGTCATATAACATGAGATACACTCTTCCAAAGTGAAACAAAATGTTAAAAAGATCATGCATCAGATTGTAAGGGGATCCTCGTAAGAAGGCTTTAATCTTCGTAATGGTTTTAATGGTCAACAATAATTAGCTTATGGTCATTGTGTGGTCAACAGTGAGGTTGACATCAAGATCAGCGGTCCAGTGAAGATCTAAAAATGGTCAACAGGTGGGACCAATCGAAATAATATTGTTCTTTAGACCAAGCGGTTCTTCACTCCTCACGTCGACACTGTCTCCCCACTCTTCGACTTCCCCACTCGAAGACTACCGCTGGACAAATTCTTCAGTACCCCTGGAGCATCCAGGGGGATCGGGTCTCGCGGGCCTAAGTTAGGCCATTCGTGGAGCGGTGACCACTGGGGGGACCAGGAGTGACCAGGACTGACCAGGGCTGACCAGGGCTGACCAGGACTGACCAGAACTGACCAATACTGACCACTACTGACCAGTGCTGACCAGTGCAGATCCGACTACTGACCACTACTGACCACTACTGACCAGTGCCGGACCGTGATGACCAACGGTAAGAACTATTTAAAATTGCTCTCCCCTCTTCTATTCTATCGTCTGATACCAATTTTGCTTCAATGAACTGATTTTGCCATGCTTGTCTAACTGATGTTGCTATAATTTGAATATTTTCTTATTTTACAGCTGGCCCAGTGGTAACTATCCTATGTACTGACAACAAGTAGTAAGTCCACTCCACTTATTTGTATTTTATTATTTTCATTTGTTTGTTTCATGTGAATTCTATTTTATTTATCTATCTGATTTTATTTGGTTATTATGAATGCTCCTTTTCTCTGTTTCTATTTTTACATTGTTTGTCGAATTTATGTTATTGCTTTGTAATATACTGATTAGAATAAGATTTTTATTTTTTCGTTCTTGCTCGAATTCTCGTAATATTCTGCGGAGGTACTTTGATTCTTTCATTTCGTTTGATTGTTTGGTGTCTTGATCCAAGTTTCTTTTGAAAATTCTTTCAACTCTCTTCGTTGGTTGTGCATCTTTCATTGGTTGCACTTTCGTTTGTTTCTCCTTCGACCAACGATCATTGATCACAGAATATCTTTATTAATGGAGGGTGGTTGGGAATCGGTTAGGGTTAGGGTTAGGGTTACGGTTAGGGTATCGAATGTTCGTTTTGATATGTACAACATTGTGTCGATGCATATATCATATTTGTTTCGACGACGCTGATTAATATAAGATTTTTATTATTAAGTTTCAGCTTAAATTCTTGTAATATTAATATAAATATTAGTTTTGATTTCAGTTTAAATTTAGATTAATCGCAAGGACATCGAGGGAGTACGCCACAACCGCCGGGGGACTTCTAATTCCAAGTTGATTAGTCTAAGCTTCGTCGCGAATCTTAAAATTAACGTCGAAGATTTCTTTATTGTACATATTTTCGCGTCTGTACCAAGCAATTATTCAATAAGTAGCTTCTCGTTTTCTCGATCCCTCGTTCCTAGCTTCGGTCACCGCTGTTTCATCGATTGAAACATGTGATCGGCCGTGTATCTGGTCCGAAAGATCTAATCGCCTTCCCTTGGTAAGCTTGATTGAGGGAAAACGGCACTTCGCTGGAAGGTGTGGAGTTTCCGTATTCTGCGGAAACGCATACCTTCCAGCGGAAGTCGACTCTGTCTCAGGTACTCTCTCTTTGTCAGACAGCCTAAGTCGGGTCCTTCGGGCTCCCGGCGGGTTGCGTTGGAGAAATGGAGACCTCGATTCGGAGTTGCAGTTCTCTGTTTTCTTGTTGAGATCGAGTTAGCAAGGGCAGTAGATTCGATCCTCGGATCCGCTGCACGGTATAGCATCGCGTCGCGTCGCGTCGCGTATCCCACGATTTAACTTCATCCCTCTTTTTAACCACATAATTGCTTGGTACAAGGAATTTTGTTTCCTTCTATCGTCCGAATTTTAGCTTCAACTTGACTAGACTTGAGCTTCGACGTTAATTTTAAGTCTCTAGTGTATCTGCGTATGCCAAGTAATTATTTAACAAGTAGCTTCTCTCGACTCGTTCTCTCGTTTCTTGTTTCGGTCACCACTGTTTCGTCGAACAAAACATGTGATCGGCCGTCCAGTTTGTCCGAAAGATCTAGTCGCCTGCCAATGATAGATCGATTTCTAGAAATAGAAATCAATCTACCAAGGGTAGTGTTGATTCGATCCGAAGATCTGCTGCACGGTTCAGCATCGCGTCGCGTCGCGTCTCCAACAATTTAGCTTCATCCCTTTTTAAACAAAATAATTACTTGGTATTTAGACTTAAGTCCTTAGTGTAGTCGCGTGTCCTGTCAAGTAATTATGTAACAAGTAGCTTCTCTTTCACTCGTCTTCCGTCCCCTCCGATCACCACTGCTTCCATGTAGAAAGCAAGTGATCGGCCGATTAGCTGGTCCGAAGGGTCAGTTGCCGTCCTCTAGTAAGACGATCCAAGGGAAAGGGTATTTCGGCCGCAGAGGGGATCAGGGACTGTTCCTGTCTGCGGTAGCCCCGACTCAGGATCCCTCTCTCTGTCAGACATCCCGAGTTGGGTCCATTTGGCTCCCAACAGGCTGCTTGGGGGAAATGGGGAACCCGTGTCGGGTGCGTCGATTCCCTTCCCCTTCGATCGGACTTGCCAAGAGGCAACGAGCTGACCCTTTTGACCTCGCTATTCGGTTCGCGTCTCTCGTTCCTTGCACTATTGCATGGTGCATCGCGTCGTATCGCGTCGCGTCACCCACGATTTAGCTTCGCCCTTCTTTTAAACAAAATAATTACTTGACATGACTAATCTAGTTTCTAAGGATGTAAAAGGGAGATCGATGGAACTTGGATTCCATCTATCTCCTTTCGGGTCTCCACTCGCAGCAACCTCCACGTGGTGAGACCTGGTAATCGGTGTTACCCACGATAGAAAAGTTCTTCTTCGTGGGTAATACCGAGCTAATGGCTGCGAATTTAGAATTGTTTCTTGATATAATAAACGAATTTAGATTTACAGTTAGGCAGGTGTTTGGTTAACCATTATGTTATGCAGGTTATTTTTATTTGAGGACAAATTCTTTTAACTCTCTTCATTGATTGTGCATCTTACATTGGTTGCACTTTCGTTTGTTTCTTCTTCGACCATCGATCGTTCGTCACAGAAGATCTTTATCAATGGAGGGTGGTTAGGAATCGGTTAGTGCGGGTCTCCATTCGCAATAACCTCCGATATACGAGTAGATCTTTCACCCAATGTATTTTTTCGGTCCATTTTTATGGGGTCTCGAAACCCCCTTACCATTTTCGTGTCATTCGCAACGTTACTAACAGATTCAGAAATGAATTGTTATCCCTTCCATAGTCAACTCACATGTATTTACGCAACACTACAGCTGTTTGCCTATCAATACTAATTCAATAAAATCACCCCCGAATTTTCAGGTCGGTATGGCAGTCAGATCGGGCCACGAAAGTCCATAAGGTGTAGGGTCTATTCGTATACCTCGTCTATGATCGCCAACTTCAATACTCGGTTGATAACCAACAAACATGAATTTGATCGTTCCAGAAGAAGGCGAGACCGTGGTCACTAACGTTTTACGACGCAAGGACGACGTCCTGCGTATCGTGGTCACGGACGGGACCACGGAGATGACTCTGGCATTCCTGCACCGGATATTGTCCGCCAACTCGTTTGGTCCGAACCAATCGGTGTTCATCAGTGTTTACGAATTCCCGGAAAAGGCAGTGTTTTTGGAAAGCATCGCGATCGAACTTACCGCGTTCAGTCCCAATATTTTGCATGGTGAATAACCTCAGTCCTTGCAGTTCCTTTAAGGATTAATTATCTTTTTATGGGCACAGGCATTAATTACTCTTTCGATGCTTCCGTCGCTTTCAAAGACGCAGACGTTGTGGTCTGCATAGGTACAGCAAGGGGGTACATGTTCACCGAAGATGATTACAACGATCTATTTTTCAAGGATTACGTTCGCGTCGCCAAGTTTTACGTATTAATTCGTTTCACCGAATTAGACCAATGCGCCTACAGTTGCTATAGTTCAGTACTTTGTTCCTTTCTCTATAGGGCGAATGCATAGAGAAATACGCAAAAAAGGACGCGAAGATTATAGTACTCGGTGGCACAGCTGCCACGATCATATCCCGATACGCCAAGTCTATTCCTATCAAGAATATAACAGCCCTGTCTATGTTCAATAGAAATATCGCTACAGCACATGTACGACTTACATAGAACGTTTGATTCGATTAGTCGCCTCTGGGTGTGTTTTGGGGATGCTTGTGTGGAACTTATCTGAGGTTATCACGATTGTTTTAGATTGCTGCTCAAGCAAACTGTCATCCGACAGATATTAAGAACATTATAATTTGGGGTACCAACAACAGGTACAACTTTCCAGATTGCAGGTACATGTACTTCGCGGATGGAAGGCCCCTAACCGACGAGCTAATAGTGTGGCTAAAAACTGATCTTCCAGGTGTAAGAGTGTATTTTCTATACCTTGTATCTTGTAATTTTTACTCTACTATCTTATTGGACTATTCTCACCGCTTCTGTAGACTAGCTCCGTCATTTTGTTAGATACTGGTCTGCCTGCTATCTGTAACATAAATTCTGTACCATTGAAATGTTGTAAGCGAACGAAATAGGAAAGGTATGCGATTATTAAACAATATTCCCTTTTATTTTGTAGATTCTGCGAAAGATCACCCATAGACCTAGATACGTCAGATCGACAGCGTGCTGTTTGGCGGACCATTGCGAGATTTTGTGGAATGGTACCCCTGACAACGAGTGGGCCTGCATGGAGGTATTGTCCGACCATTCTTACGGCATTCGAACAGGGATATTTTTCTCGTACCCTGTGTTCTGTAGAAACGGACAATACGAAATCGTACAAGTATAAGAACCTGTTTGAAAACTTTAGATTCGGTTCACAATATAATTTCGTAGGGCCTCGCTATCGACGAATACGTTAAGAGATACATCTTGGACTTAAGCAGACTGATAGCAAGAGACGTCACTGCCGCCAGAGCACTGTGCGATTAGAACTCAAACAGCAGATAATATACGATATGTTTTTCACTGGAATATAACCCGTTCGTCTACTATTTATGCATTTTATTGCATTTATACAAGGTACATTTATTTACAAGTTTCCTTCGACGACGTAAAGTTGCAACTTTACAACGTGCCATAAATACATGGAGCCATTATTTGTGCATCGTTAACACGGTATTCTTATTACACGAATAAGCACTTGTCTTCATGAAAGCTGTTATTAACGAAAAGGTGTCAACGGTTTTTCTTAAAATATATAACATTCTTACCACGTGATCATAACCGTTTTTACCGACAACCGTTAAAACCAGGGGCGGACCAACGAGTATCATCTCCCCCGGCAAGAGTTACGATCTTAAATATATTCATTATTCGTCTCAATTGTTTCCATTCGTCACCCCTTTTCATACGATGGAATTATTAACGATCCCCAGTTTTATAAAATCTATAGATTCATCATTCGTGACGAGAAAACTAATCTAATTTATAATAATAATCGTTACACAAGTATATTTTTGTATGTACAGACCAAATGTTCTGGGATTTCTAAACGAGAAACATATTTTATATTTGTCAACCCAAAAGGATTTTAATCGTAGTTTCAAAAGATTTAAAGTGTATCGATGAAAGGGTCAGTGATGGAAATTATTTGTCTTTCATACAAAATAACAATCCTGGTTCGCCATATTTCTATCGTAACGCCGGTATACCCGCTTTCGAGTGACAAAATGGCACCACCAGTTCGCTTGAAAACGGGGTGGGTAGCGACTTCGAACACCGAGTAAACAAAAATAATGAGGGGGTGATGTCGTTTAACCCATTAGGCACCAAATTAACTAACAATATGACTGATTATTAAGTATAATACTCCTTGTATTTAAAAAAAAAGATGAACAATTACTTTTCGAAATCTTCTGAATGGCACACTGGTACTTAATGGGTCAACAAACTTCTCGACTGCATCTCGAGTATTTCTTCCCGCCAATTATACCTCGAAGGCCGGGAGATAGACAAACAAGATTAGCATGGAGTCGCGTATCTTCTACCTGAATCGAGCTCAGAGATCCAAATACATGACTTGCGTCGCAGAAATGGCCCCGCAAGCGGCGAGGGTGCTCGCCACGCAAACCACCGCCGTGGTGGTTCCAGACTGACTAACGATAGTCCCTAGACAGCAGGAGAGCAGAAATTGTGCCAGGAAGACCATCGACGAGACGATCGCTACGTCGGTACCGAGACCACGCACGCCCTCGCTTTGAACGGCTTCTCCATCGGCTGTCACCTCGAACTGCAAAGACGACTAATTCAATTTCCAACACACACACACACAGACAGACGGGCAAACACGAGCTCACACATACAGTATTACGTATCATACTATTTAATGACACTACAGATCTTGCAACGTTTATCATGTTTCATCAAATTGACACTGTTACTTCTAACATGGGATATTTAAGGACTGGAATATACCGAAAAAATAAGCTTCGTTTGCACATTTTTTGCAAACAAAACTGCGAAGCTTTTCCGGTGGGGGTTCCCCTCACTGTTTTATTCATCCTTCGAGGATGCACATAAATTTTTTGAATGGAAAATAATGAAAATTGTGGACGTTGTTTAGTAATTTAGTAACTTCAGTATTTCAAGCGCCGTCATTGTGCAAAAGCTCGTTGGAAAATGAGCGTCGCAGTCGGGTATGTTTTCTCGTTAGTAGCTCTCTAAGAAATTAGCAGAATTGCTCCCAAAGGAGCGCTTCTCGTTTCGCCGAGAGCTCCGATAGTCGTTCTCGACTGAGCGATATTATTCGAGGCAATTGTTTTCTTGGTGACAATGGCGACAATCGTAACTTTCGAAACGATGCAGCTCCGTAACATCCCCCTCGGGTAAAATTCATCTTACGAGGCTTTTAAGGACAATTGAACAAAACGAGAACTGTAATTTAACCGTGTATAATTTAAGAGCGTCTGTGGTACGATTAACTGACCGAAAGTAGACGAGACATGCGTGGTTTCTGTTGATGGAAAAATATTTTTACCGCGTATCCAATTTTTTAAATATTTCACTTGGTTTATTAAACTTTGTATTTGCAAAAATCTTCGAAAATGTTACTCACCGTCGACGAAGCGTGATAATGTGCAACCAACAAGTACGGCATGGTGAACAAAGTGGAGTACATAACGCCTGCTGTCCAAGAGAATATGATCACCCCCACCGGATGTTTGGTCAGCGCCATCATCATCATACCGGTACTGTAGAACAGTAGGCCGCAAATGTAAACTCTTCGGGCTCTGTCCAAACAAAAGTCACAAAGTTTTGACCCCGTAAAAATTGAAAATTAGGGAAGATCGAGATTACTTGTAGCGTTCTATCAGCTTTTCGATGACCAACGAATAACACGAGCAGGAAAGCGAGTACATGGACATTCCCCAGCACCCGAAACGAACGCCACTTTCGTACAGTTCTCGTTCCTTGGTGCCATCCGGCGCCTGTGATCAGACAAATTTACGAAACTCTGCTCTAAAGTCGATTCAAATTGTTCAGTCTCTGACCGAATACTTCCGAAAATGCAGAATCTACCCTAGGAATCAATTCCTCGTGCCAATATAAATCGAAAAGTCCTTTTCCATTTTGCAATCGGACGTTTCGTTACCGAGATATGAGCGATTGAAGTTTTACGCGCGCGAATATCTAGTCATGTGTCCCGTGCGTGACTGTGCGCATGCGCCGCCACGCGATCAGCTGATTGTAATGGCGCGAAACTGTAGCGCGATCAACAAACTTTAACTACTCATATCTCGGTGACGAAGCATCGGATTACGAAACGGCAAAGGACTTTTTGATTCATATTTTCACGAAGAATCGATCGGTAATAATGTAAGGAGTTGCTCGCCTGCGGATTGCCGCCATAGACAGCCTCACCGACGAAATCCGTGAAGTAGAGCGAATAACAGACGTGGGCCATCCAACAGAACAGGTTCGTCAGGCACACCATGCGTAGACTGTGCGGCATGTATACGATCGAAAGAAGATATTCCCTCAAAGTAGTTTTAGGATTCTCGCCGCTCTCCTCGAAACCAGATTTATCGCCACTGACTTCCTGAGGTATGGCGTCTGGTATCATAGGCACTTGTCCAGCTCTTCTTTCTGGCTCTTTTACTGGCAGAGGCTTTAAGACAAATTCCTAAGGAACCATGTACACTTAACGTTAGGGCTTTTCTTGAGGATATAAACAAATCTTAAGAGGCAAGCATGGACGACCATCTTTGAACTCACATCCTTCTTTGTGGCAACGTCTTGATCATTGTCGAGTGTCCCGTAAGAGACGGACTCTTCCGTCGTAATTTTATCGTGCTCCTTTTGCTCGTCCTCCTTTCCTTCGGCAGACATCTAATTAAATTTGAAAACAATCTGCAGGGTACTTCGTAATACGTGAATATGTTTTCTTAATTCTAAACATGTAAATCAATACGTTGTTTTGTTAATAAACAGTAATGGACACTCGATGGAAATGAATGAAAAACAAACCATTTGCTCGTGTAACTGTTGATACTCGTCCCTCTCCAGTAATTCCAGAGGGATTTCCTTGAAGCTGGTAATGGTGCAAAATACACAGATGACAAAGATGATGGTAATTAAAGTGAACGTTGCATGGAGATGTCCACCCAGCATGATTCCTATCGCAGTGGCGTCCCAGTTAATGCCACCCAATCCGTAACCCATGAAACCACCTAAGCCTGCCATTATGGTGAACGTGCTTAGCCCTTTGGCGTGATCCTCTGCGAATACAACGAGTGTCCTGATATTATTTCCCATTGGCTACTGGCACTGATCCGATTAGAAGTAAGTGGGAACGCAAGAACGCGGACAAATTGGAGGATTACGAATCTTTGTTGCCAAGAAGATGAAATATATTATGTGTAAGTTGTTAGGGTAGATGGAGTTAAAAAAATATTTTGTTAAAAGTAGATATTTAGAATATTTCTTGAAGCAGCTTAGTTAGGACCTTGAGGCTAACTTGCTTGACCAGGAGGTAGTTCATTTACTTGCCAGGTGTAGTGACGTCAAGCAAATAAGCCCTGGCCGGGCTCTGGCAAGCGTCAGCGTCGAAGTCGAGGAGAACCGTGCCCAAAATCGTAAAGAAGATGCCCCAAGAGTGAGAGGGCGGCTTCACAGCATCCTCTTTCGCTTGTTTGGCTGTAGTTCGATGACCCAGAGGGACCGAGTAGTTAGTCCAATGGGGTGGCGTGTCGCCGAAAGCGTAACCCATGTCCTCGCCATTGGGGACCAATATTAATCCTGCATTTACCACCCGTGGACTTTATTTTAAATTAGTACTATTTCTATTGCGATTTTATGGATATTTGCTGGGACCAAAAGGCATCTATTTGAGACGTTTGCATCAAGGTAACGTAGGAGGTTTTTGTCGGAATTGAGGATTGCTTTTTCGCTTTCCTCACCTATCAATACGCCAATTGCCAGTAACATGATGAAGGGTCTTCTTCTCCCGTACTTCAGCCTGCATCTGTCGCTCAAGCTTCCCAGAATCGGAGTCACGAAGAAGCCGATGAGAGGGCTGAGAGCCCAGACGAGCGTCATGTGCTGATGATCCACCCCGATCTTTAGGAGGGTCGGTGAAACGAAGGCCGTTTCGGCGGCGTACGAGAATTCGATCCCCATCACGGCCGCGGACACGCGCACCAATTCCCCTCGCGTCTTTTTCCTGAAAATCAACTCGATCAGCCCGATTGTATTTCGTTAAAAGAGTCTTCCTCAAGAGTCTAGAGCCTGGAAAGGTTTAGTAAAGCAGACCTAACCCAGAAACGGACATTCTCCGTGAATATTTTGCGAAAAAACAACGAGAAATCCCCCTTAAAAAGTGACAAAATGACGGGTCGTTTCATCTTTGAGTCATCCACGAGGCTAACTTGGATTCCGAAAGGGTGAGTTTGCAAAGTTGAACTACCTGTAAACATGTGCGTAATCGTCCAACGTCCTCTCCAATTTCGGCGGTCCCCGAATATGATTGAGGAATCCCTCGATCCCTTGATCCGTGGGCACGCTGCTCTTCCACTCTTTCCATACCTCCCACCTCTCTTTGATCTTGTCGCGTACACCGTGGACCCTGCCAGCGAAGCCCTCGTACTCGTGGAGCTTGTCGACCATGATTGCGTACGACGTGTATCGCGCGCGAATACCTTTCCCACCGTGTTTCAATCGAAAGTCCTCGGTGTCATCGCGACGCCAGGTACCGGGATCTATGACACCTCTCGAACGGACGGTTCACGCCGCGAACTCTACGCCCACGCGTTCGTCGTTCGAACGTTCCGTGGGGGGATGAAAAATCCCCGGTTACGAATTTAATTAGCGCGCACCGTAGGAAGCGCGCGTTTCCGATCCATCGCGAACGAACTGGCTGGTCGATCCGTAGAGAAGGGATACTTTCGGTAGGGGTTGGGGGTGGTGTGCTACGCCGGTGAGATACGAGACACGACTGGCGGTTCCGCAAGCTCGCGGCCAAGACGAAAGCACCAGCGACGTCGACTCTCGCCGAGGGATGCCTGGTTCCAACGGCGTCCACGTCCGACCCCGCGTGCCCAGAGGATTGTAAAATGAGCTTTTCGTGTACCGGGGGGGAAACCTACTTACCGGGTGGCTCCTCGTTAGCGTTGATTAAAATCGGTTCCGTCGCGAGGGGAGCGATCGAATTGGAAAAAGGGGATTTCTCGATAGGGGTAACCTATGGGGGTTGTTATAGTATCCGGTCCCATGAGCGAAGACGGAACCCAACACCCTGTTCGAGAATATTTATCGCCAGGTTTTACACCCCTTTCCTAATAATCGACTACACGGACGATGTTATCGGCTTTTCGTGGAGCAATTTGAGAGATGCATTAGGGAATACTGGGAGTTGAGCAGGGTGTTATTTAATTATTGGGGCTTTTCTAGGTATTAAAATTCAAATACTACTATTCTAATATCGTTTTTCGAAGAGCGCAATTACGTACAACTGACAGTAATCGGGAATATAATTGGAATTCTATGACGGACCAAGCGAAAATGAGTTTGATCAACGCGTTATGGTTCTCTGACAATGGGCTATCGATGCGTATTGCTATCGTAAGCTCTTACTAAGGAGAAGCTCGAGGCAAGGCCATATACGCAACAAGACCTACTTTGTAGGACTTCGTTGTCGACTAATGCGACGGTTCGATATGCTCGCGACAGTATAATATGCTTCCTGAAAAAAAGTCACGTTTCCTTAACGGTATCTCGCCCTATCCTAACGATAATTCCACGGAGAGTGCAATCGAAGATGCAAGTTTCAACATCGACGCGGCCTATCCGCCATGTTTGAACAGCGAAGAAGGCGTCCATTTTTTTCCTTAACGCACCTTAACCTTTCTTTATTCTTATTTGAATATCACCATTGATACATTATTATTCGAATATTCCAGTACAATTATTCAAATATAATTCTTTAAATAAAAAATAAAAGAGAAACGGAGAGATTAAAATATTGCTATACTCGCGAAGTCGTTAATAACGTTAAACCAGAATCTGTAAAACATTATGCGTTTGTTCGTATAAAATTCTCCTCTGGACGGCGTTAAATCGAATTGAAAATCCGCCGCGAAAGGAGCACGAGGGAATCGACAAAGTGCAATTTCCGCGGCGGAAATTACATCTGCGACCAGTGGAAAAAGCTTTGTTGGGAAGCTTCGTTTGCGGAGACAGAGTGTAGTCAGTTCGATGTGTACGCGTGTAAACACTTACGCCTTTAAGAATAAAGCAAACACCATGTATTTCTATATACACGTGCGTAGATAAGCGGAAAGAGCTGGTGTTCGATACCATTATTATTTATGCCGTGTATATTAAACGTTGTAAGAACGAAAGCAATATTTTTTTAAACGGCACTATTCACATCGTTCATATTAATGTTATTCCAACCGATCGTAACGTGATCGATGCAGCGTCAGACGCAGGAAAATGGCGGATACGAGAGATGGTATAAAGGCTTGAGTCGATCGACAAGAAAAATCCTTGGCTGCTTAGAAAGTTTTCGAATCGTTAAGGAAATTATATTTGTTAAGGTGTGTAGTTTATTTCCGTCGTGACGCACGGATACGAAATAAATACGCGACATTAACGATAACATTTGAGTTAACCTTGCGCGAGAAGAACAAGTCAATGACGATCGTCTATAGTCTGTTAATCATTTAACGTGCAGTTTCATTGAAGACACGTGCAAATATCGTTTTAATTCTTATCGATGCATGTCGTTGTTAGAAGCAATCTGTTATGCAATCAGGCTTACGTTACATCTGCAAATGCAAAATAAGACGAAACTGGTCCTTGCTGTATTCTACTCCTGTTTGGTCCCATAAATGTTAGCAATCTGCTCAGAAACGGTAGTCACATACACTTCCAGTTCGTAAGAATTTTTATATCATGACAATTAATCGATAATTTATAGTTGCTTCTCAAAGTCTGATTTCTTTTTAATTCAATGCTGTATGTATCGCTTGCTTCTTATCTTAGATGCTACTTTCATTAATTACATGGTATTTTCTGGTCGAGCAATTCGTAGCGTAGTTACTGGAGGCGGAGCACCGGTTTCCAATCCGATTATTTGATTAAACTTTATCAACCCTCCAAGCTCGCTTCCATGAAACAACCATGATGGAGAAAAGCACGGTTATGATTGCACCGGAACCTCGATAATAATCTTGGTATTTGTCGATGGATATCTTTATTATTCGATAAATAAGTCGTCCGAACTTCGTGTAAGAGGAAGACATTGCTGTTCGAGTGAGTCGTCTAATAGTAAATCCATTTTAGTCGATAAATGCTCGTAATTGGATAAAGGATGAAAATGGCATCGTAAGTAATATTTCAGACGAGGTTCCATCAATCATTTCAAGATTGCATTGCATTCACTGTATTTTATCAAGTCCACAGTCGCCATCTTTTTCCATGTTGAGACCACAATGGCCACCATCGTCCATATGTGTATGCTGTGATTAACCTAACCTTAAAGTAAATAGCAATCACGATATAGGAAGGCAAAATGAAGAACGTAGATCCTGTAGGGATTGAGATTTTCATTATTCCTGTCGAAGGATAAATTTATCTTTGGTTCGTAGTCTTTCAGGGAGGTAGCATTGGTAATAAAATGAAAGGTCAATAGGGGAGACGATCGATTTCACGGGTAAACGGGAGCTCAACGTTGATCTCTATTGTTTTTTGCGCGTCTTCTCTTTGCGTGCGTAAATCCTATTTATCTTGAATGTCTGCCTAATACGTATTTCCTAGCTTCAATTTGCCTGGCGTAGAAACGATAGTAAATTCGTGGGAGAATGAGACTAGTACATCATTTACGTTGCTATAGACGATGGAATCTGTGTTAAGAGCATCTATAGAGATTGTGTTTACGATACCATTATACCAATAGACAGTTTCTAAGTTCCGACTAGGGATTTAAGTGCCTTGGATGATCCAAAAGTTCTACATACTCTGGAGATGACAGAGATTTTGAGGATTATGAGAAAACTCCAATGCTCCAGGTTCTAATTGGGAGTTTAGAAACCTTGGAATAGCCCAGAAGCCCTAAGAATCCCCATTGGTGTTCTAACACCGACCTACACCCATGCAGTCTGAAGCAAAATAGCGGTTTTTAAGATCATCCGAGGACTTCAGAGTCTCCAAGTGTTAACTAGGAGTTTAGAAACCTTGGAGTAATCCAGAAACCTTAAGAATCACAATTAGTGTTCTAGCAGACCCATACCTAATCCAGACCTATCAATAGAAGTTTAATATTTTAGAATGGAAATTGAATGGAAAGTCTTCGAGTTGTAAACTTCAAACGTCCCGAAGCTCTGAATTAATAACTATCTTTTGGACTCGAAATACGTTCGATATTTGAACTTGTATATTACGGGTTAGAATCATTTGAGCTTCCTAGGCTTTGAACCTTTGAACTTTAATTAGCTCAACTCGTTGAAACTATCCTTGGACTTCGTTGATCGTTAAGGCTTGCATCGGCCATGTACTTTGTCGTGATTGCTTGATTATCGTCATTCATTGACGTGCATAACAAAACAGAACCTTTTGCTCCACATTCTAAAGACAGAACCCGATGCCTCATCAATTTGCACTTTTCCTGCTTCACGACCGGCAAACAAGGTCGCCTAAACTCCGATGAATCGCTAACCTGGCAAATATACGGCGTTATTAATTGATCTGCTGCATAAATTTTATTTCATCCATCGAAATACAGTTTAATAACACGACATTTCTAAATAATTCTTGGAACATCGCGTTATGATAGCTCCTAATGGTTACCAAGATATTCAGTAAGATTTCTTTCGATATAATCGTATAATCAAAATGACGTAAGGTGGACTTACTCCACTATGGTTCCAACAGTTTTGTTAAGTTTATTTATTAAGGAGAAGAGCCATCATCTTTTCGTAAGGGATGGAATTATAGTGTAAACATTGTTAACTAAAAAATTTGGAACGCCAATGTGGCTCTCAGCCCTCCAATTGTTAGAATCGTTTCAACTCGAATCGAGTTCCGATCGTTAGACGGGAACAAGGTGAACAGGAAATTTCGTAGCTGTTATCGTCACGATGGAAGGACTCGAGCCGGAACAGAACAGAAATCGTTCGATGAACTTTGCTTTACGACAGAAGAATTATCCCATCGTTCGAGGCGCGAAGACCAATTGCCTCGAGCAATGAAGGACCAAGGCTTTCGGGGTCCCGAGAATGTAATAATGGTTTCATTACGTTAAAACGGTGCAATACATTTTTTAGTGCATAAAATTAAACTATTTTACATTTCTATCTACCTCCAATCATTTTAACACTTTCACAACCGCATGTTTGCGCAGTGAAACGTCGCCAGTGGCCGGCAATATTTTGGAAGAAAAAACTTTACGTAAATTCATGAAACAATTAACATTATTATACAACAATATTTTCCCTTTGTGTGATAATTATTGAAACGTACAAATATAAAACAAAATTCATGACAACATAATGAAATTAACTGCTTTTTATAAAATAACGCCATTTAACTAAATTCCGCATTTATTTAATATTTCTCTTTTTGATGAAAGGTCACCGGCAAATAGCGACTGGCCTATCAATGGTACCACGTGAGTGTCACCGGCAAATAGCGACTGGCCTACAAATGACACCACGTGCGTGTCGCCGGCAAATAACCACTGGAATGCCCATGACACCACGTTGGTGTCAGCGGTTGTGAAAGTGTTAATGATACAACTTTGCCTAGGGGCGCAGTGCAATCTATACAGGGTGTTCGGCCTGGGAAAAATTTTAATGGGAGATTCTAGAGGCCAAAATAAGACGAAAATCAAGAATACCAATTTGTTGATGGAGGCTTCCTTAAAAAGTTATTAACGTTTCAAGTTCCGCCCGTACTGAATTTTTTTTCTAGAAAGTGGGTAGGATTTCGAAGGTATGTGTATTCACCAAAAATGATTGTAATTGACCCTCCCAACCGAAAATAATTTTTCCAGAACGATTTGAAATTTTTGAATGTAATTGTTAATAACTTTTTAACGAAGCCTCCATCAACTAATTGGTATTCTTCATTTTCGTCTTATTTTGGTCTCTAGAGTCCCCCATTAAAATTTTTCTCAGGGGTGGCCGAACATCCTGTATAAAGTCCCGATTTTGCAACAAGCGAGGGAATATACACAAGAGAGATTAATTCTAATTACATTTTCCTTAAAAAAGTTTCTTCGAGAGACGAAGATAAAACAGTTTTCTTGAATAACGAATTAAGTTAGGTTAGGTTAATTTTTTTGATACAAACGTATGTACGTGTGCTTTTAACAAAGTATGATTGGTAACCCTACCGGGCAGTTTATATTCGCCCAATGGAATCGTACGTGTGTTTTGGTTAGCGACTAATTAACCGTCTTCTCGTGCGTTCTTCTCTTTTCCTCCATTCAAACAGTTGTTACGCGACATAATTCCGGCAATTGCTCCAATTATTATGGGGTTAAGTGGACGAGCGCGTGTAATGCCGAGCAACGCACGCGAAGAAGAAGGAGGACCGGTAACAATTATCGCCGACAACAGTTTAATCTCCTTCCCCTCGATGGGTATCCTCCTTTCCTAATTTGATTAGCGTCGAGAACGACGGAAAAATTTTCTATGGCGCAAGACATACCCGGTGCTAGCGATGGGAACGACACTGAGAATATTAGATATCAACCCATGAATTGTTATCGCCTCTCGAACGAATCGATTCTATTAATCCTCGCTCACGCGGAGTCTGGATCCATTTAGAACCACGCCAACTGTTTCTTTCTAATACTATGTTGTACAGGGCTTGTAAAAGGAACGATATCCATAAATAATAGTTTTAAATATTTACAAAATGGTGTATTTATATCCACGACAAATGTGTGTATAGTTTTAGCTGCAGATATCGAGCCAGAATTGTAGGGGGCACCACTCAGCAGCAGTTAAGAGGGCCTTAAGTCCCTATGTACCCCTTTCGAAACCTTTGAAAATCTACGAATTTTCAAAGGTTTCGAAGCACAGGCGATTGAACTCGCATAACTGAGCAATATGCCCACTAATTTACGCCTATTTCGATCCATAGAATCGTCGATCATTCTGGTCTATGGCATTTGCATAACGGTTTCTGCTGTTAGCACGTTTCGTATATTCGGCGAAGATTTGTTCTTCTTATACAGAGTGTCTCTTCTAACTCAATTAGACTTTTTCTATTCTAAAATACCCCCTTAAGGCACTCGAGTTAGGGATTGAAATTTAATGTCCTAATATACTGTGTTAATGACATTTAAACGACGTTTCTTCCAATCTGTGAAAGTTTCGATGTCGATAGCTAACGAGCTAGAGACATTAGGATAGGTTGCAAGGAACGGGTGGGATTGGTCAGTTTCTGCCCAAGAGGAAGGAAGAAAATTAACGTTTAGCGGGTTGACGAAAAAGCTTGGCGATTGAGAACGTCTCCACGGCTGTATTTACAGCACACGTGCTTCGAGAGTGACTGATGCCAACGGGGCTTGGAGTCTCTCGATGTTTCGACGGCATTGAACCTCGGACAACGACAGAGTGATGTCCGGTGGCTAATTTCGAAACTGAGGCAACGTTGTCTCGCTACGTGTAGTAGTTTCTAGGAAACGGTGCCTCGATTCAGTCTCCTCCACTTCCGCTGTCCGTCACCCCTGACAGTTAGACAGGGATACCAGGTTCTTGGTGACCTTTATCGAGTGCAATGCGATACAGCCTTCGTTGAAGCTCACCGACCGATTGTTGGTTGCAACAAGTCCATTGTGAATAGATTTCGCATCGTCGTTGCAACCTAAACTCATCGATGGACATTGAAAACGTGAAAGGTAAGTCGGGTAATCGTCGATATCTGTATTTTAGGGTACTGTGAACCGTTTTAACACTTGACCGTTTCGCAAGGTAGATATCGAACACTATGCAGCTGTAGTAAGAGTAATCGCGAGACAGATTTAAATAGACGAAGAAAAAGTGGGGAGGTTGACTTGCAACCAACGTTTGGCGAACGCCGTGGCGAACGTTTAGTGCGATATAGAGATCGACTTGGCGATAAATTTTGGGTAACTTTGCGCGTGGATAAGTTTATTTGGAGTTTATCTATAGTTGAGTATGGTGCGAGTACAAGAGTTGACTTGGACGTTGAAAGTATCGATGATATTGATTTTAGTTGTCTTTGGTTAGAGTAGGCTAGTTGGCTAGGGTGCTATAGTTGATGTGAGAGTTGATTTAGTTGATTTTAACTGAAGTAGTTAATAGTAGATGTGATTTGTTGACGTGGATATTAATACAGATTTTAATTGATAAATAGTTACATGAATTATTGGTTGAAAAGCGAATTTCTTATTAGAATCGTTCTTCAAAGGAATGTAAAAAATGCTGACATATCTTTGAATCGTCCAAATCAACTTTGACCCTGATGCAGCTCTGCTACTAAATAAAAGAGTTAAAAAACAAAATAGTGCGTTCTTATAAAGCATAATAACAATTACAAGTATACAAAAGATCTGGTAAACACTGGATAAGAAAGAAAAGAAATATGTAGGAAAGCGACCTCTTCAAGATAACATTTTATCATGTTACTGACGGAAGCGACTCGTTTTTTCCTCTCGATTAAAATTCCGTTATGCATTTGCCTGAATCTTTCCCACGAACGCAACAATAATGCAACAATAATAATAAATAATGCAAGAAAGTATTGATTACCGAGCCTAGGGAAATGTGAAAATATGTGCCATTTTATTTTATACATACGACTACGCTTAAATAAAATTGTAATTGTTGCATCATACTATTCGATAATACGTGTTCTAGTTTAATAACGATCTACTTTTATTCGAGATTTAAAATCGTGAATCGAAATTATGATTATCTTGGTATTATATGACCGCAATGTCGATTTAATGTTAAAATTTGATTCAAGATTAATGTGATTGACCTTGAAACGTCCTTGAGTCTCCAAATAATTTTTTCCCGCGAAATTCTGACGATCCACCGATATCTATCGAACTCTACATACCAACGTATCTATTTATAGATTAAAACAGAACACTCACAATTTTATTGCCAATAACACGTGTAATTAGAAGCCAAAAACTAATATTCTAATATTAGATTAAAATGGTCAGATAAAACAAATTCTTTCTGCTAAACAGTGAAATAAAAATTTCTAAGATATCGTACAATTACGTTCAATTACGTTGGATCATGGTAGTCATGTAAGATAACGAACAGTTTTTACAAGATGTACAATTAACGATTCGTTAACAAGTATTATTGCATACCAAAACACCTGTCAATATAATACAAATACCATAGGTGGCACACGTTAAATGGTATTGCGTAAACAAATTACCATTACCAGTCTCTTTGGCCAAATAAGCTTATTATCAAGTAATATAATACTGTGGCGCGCATTCGCCAATAACAGTTCGCATGCAAACTAGAATGAACAGACTCGAACCGATACGGTTTATCAGTTTGCAGTCTTTTCATACTGCATGACTTCTCTATGCTACACGAAATTCTACCCAATCTCTTCAGGTACAAACGCACCCTCATCGCGGTTAACTCACGAATAAAAGATTTGTATTCGTCGTTCGAATAAAATTTCTGTGACTCTGTTGCAAGCAAATCTCAGCTGTCGTTGATCCTCGCGCGTGGCTGTCGTGGGCCACAGCTTGCTTGCTTATTATTTAGAGGCCCACCAATACAAATGCGTCGGATCAATGCGTTATCTGCTTAATTGCCTTTATCAGAATCGATAAGACGCTATTGTAGCGTCAAGTGTCTCTACCTAACTATCGTGATTGATTTATCAAACGTGAACGTGTATTCGTACAACGCCCAAGTCGCGTGAGTCGTTTTCAAGTAGGTTTATAGTAAAATTTCAATTTAAAAATTTTTCAACAACCGTGCACACGTGGTTCCGGATGACCAAGAGAAATTTTTTTCTATATGGAAATTAAAATATTGAAAAAAATTTATTGAACATCGTGCGATGGATGTTTCTAAAGATGTCTTCGCCTTTAAAAATGTCTACGAATCCCGTCGTGCCTTGCTCCGATCGTTCCTCGGCCCTTAAGTCAGAAATCCTTCCTTTTGTACGAGTGAAATTGAAATTGAAATTTAAACCGAAACGTGTTTCTCACGAGTAACATTAAAATATTACTCACGTTCGGAAAAGTTGTGTATCGCGTATGCATGGATGCTTTTTACGCAACTATCGCGCCTCGATGATAACGCGAAGCGATTAGAGTTTGGTATCGCTACGCGTTAGAATAAACGTGCATCGTTCCGCAAAAATGCACGAACGAGCCGTGTTTCGCGCGTTATCGTGCATAATTTACAACATACTTTAGGACGGGAACGTGTAGCCGAAAAAAGAAACGTAGCTCGTGGTAAAACGTGTCTACGATAGAATAAAAACAACGTCTACTTATTTTAAATATTTCATTTCAACGAGTTGCAACTCGTGCCTATTTCGCGAAACGCTCGAAGAGGAGTAAATCTTTCGAGCAGCCTACTCGACGTGTTAACTGAAAAATTCAAGTAAATAAACATTGAACTTCGAGTGCCTATTTATCTGCCTCTCGTGCAACTTTTCCAGGCGTTAATCTGACAGATTAGTTTATCTCAATTGCCGTCTGTATCTCACTATGAACTAAATTCCTGTGGCATCTGCATTGCTAATTAGAGATAACGCTTAATGTAATTCCGTAATAAACCGAAATCGCGTGGATTCGTTCTGTTAAATTTTCAACTGCGACACGGGGCCATAGCGTTTGATGCATCTACGACTAACGCTAGAACTACCAACAATTATAATGTATTTATTTGTACCAAATAAATTAAATAAGTTTCTCAACTTCAACTTTATTCATTCTCTTATATGTAGCTTTATTAGAAATTACGAATGGGTCATTTTAACTGCTTTGGTAGTTCTAGTGTTAAGTTGGGGCACGTGACCATTGGACGCCATGTTGAATGGAGGCCTATCGTAATACCATACCACAAAATACGTAAATAATACTTATTATGCCTCTGTGACACAATTTGAGATTTAAATTTTTTAAAAGTTTACGAATAAAATTGTTCTCATTTCTGTTTAAACAACGTCAGAACAGGCAAATTCACGAATATAGGTTACGTTCGTACGTTTCTTTGTGTCTTGCAGCGACTTATACTTCGATATGCCTTATAAAAAGATGGTTAATCTACCAGGAAATTAATAATCCTCGTTCCTTACGCAAGCAGAACGTAAAATTCGTGGAATTCCCAGTTCTATTCAACGGTACGGTCGTCATTATGTTCTCGGAATCCTCGATTGTCGTCGGGCGATCCGTTCGTCGATAATGTCCGATCGTCTAACGAAATCCTAGGATCGAACCGGTCGGGCGAATTTGCAAAACGAGTTTCAGCGTCACGACGATGCCGAGATTAGAAAGCTAGTTTAAAAGAATACGAACCAAAGGATACGGCGCGTCGGGGAGGATGTGTGCCGAGGTGAATGAAAAGAAAGAGTGAATGGCGTCCCTGTTCGGAGGTCAAAGGATCCCATAGACGCGATAAATTCGCAACTGTTCCAAACACAAGGCGTCTTATGCGTTTTTTTCAGAGACTAGACTATTTTACATTGTTTGTATTCTCTCAAAAACCTGATAGGGTTTTCTATTTGTTTTTTTATTAAAGTTGTCTTTTAGCAAGGGGTTCTCGTGCGTCCAGTTCTTATTCTGTAGGTTGCTACTCCATTATTATTCATTACTCGCGTAACAACGTGCTCTATTCGACCTCTTCCCCGAGTTATAACTATGTATGCACTGGTATAACCGATTCTACCAAACTATTTGTATAAAATGAATGCTCGGTAATTCCAAGTTTTCTTTAGTGGTAGATCGACAAAGGTTAAACCTGTGTCAATATCTTGAGTAATCAATTGCACGAATTATTGGAAGAAATTCCAGCAGACGTCACATGTGATTTATGCGTGACAATACACCGTCATATTTCAGCCGAGTAGCCAAACGATTTTCTAACAGATGGATAGGTCAGGTCTTGTCGGATCTATTATTCAGCCAGTTCGTATATTTAAAACTATCGAACTCTTATTTGTTGATCTATTGGAAAGCAATTGTTTCATTTCAAATATTGAGAAACTCTACAACAGGACACCAAGCTGAAAATGGTCACTTCTACTAAAGGTAAATAATTATTATCAAGGTACAAGAATAATTATAATTCGGGAACATGAACTAAATACAGCAATCGGGAGAGTATTTAATAAATGTATTCAACGTTTATAGCTAGTTATTCTAAAATATTTCAAGCATCACGGTTGAGAACCACTGTACATAATGACTCCTTTGTAATTTCATAAATGGAATATTTTTGTCGCGGAGTTTTCAGTCTGGAGTTTTAGTAGGGTTAAAGAAAGATTATCTCTCCGTATCTCTGCTAATGCTCCAGATTAAAAGTTCCACAACAATAATCGTACGTTTACTACTGCGGAATTGTAAACGACTCTCCAGATCCTACTAGCGTTAATTCCATTGGTACACGAAACGAGACCGTATCGACTTATGTAGAAAAGCAATTAGTACGATCAGAATCCACAGCTGGAACGTTGAACCAGATTGTTAACGCTTTGTTTACAGAAACAATTTTCGAAACGTTAAAAAATAATTTGTGTACAATTTACTATTCCAGTTTTCCCAAAAATTTCGTACTATTGTTATCGACCATCGCGTGTCACGTGATACAGTGTAGCTACACAGACCGACTTACGCCATGTAACCATTCTGATCGAATCACGCCACGCGCGAGTAACATTTTGCGTTAAAATATTGTACACTCGTCGGCCGATAAACGACGAAAGATTTATCAGCAGGAAAAGTATACGCACACAAAGTGTGCTGGACAGTGTGAAATCTTGCAATTAGGCAGATTAGATTATTTGTCACGTAGCGTGGGAAGACGCGAGCAGAAATTTAAAATAAGAGGTTATGTGATATCGTGAAAAGCGTTACGCTATCGCGCACTCTGAAAACGAGCGTTTCTCAAATGGACCTCGATAACGAGGGAAAAGAAAATTTTTGATCGGTTATTTTAATAGACTAGATAATTGACTCGTGACCTTTTCAACGAACCAAAAATGTTTCTTATTGTTTTCTTGCGTTTTGGGTTAGGTCTGCTGTGGTACTGTGTCCAACAAACGCGTAAGATAACAAAATTATCTAAATTCCTGCTAACTTTTATCCAAAATAGCGTTCTAAAATCGTGTGAACGGGTTAGGTTGCAAAGGAAATCTGATCTCGATGTTTTCAAAGCACCCGAATTATCCGCGACAAAGACAATTGGCACGCGTGACATTTTCCCCCGTATCTCGCGTGTCGTTTTCACTGGAATTTCGTATTTGGCGAGCGTATCGAACGCTCGGTGTAAACTGGCACGCATGAGCGACGTCAAGAGGTTAACCGCGGCGTCGATGCTGCGTCTTTTTCGACGTTACCGATGGGAACGAACCGATAACGCCGTCCACGGCGTTCGTTTTGATCGATACGTCGCGCGTTCGTCGCCACCGATCGGTTTTCACGCCGTTGGGAACGATAAGGCGCTCATCGATCGCGTAGATGCGGACGTACGGGCGCGTTTCGCGGGAACGCCGGGCGTGCGAGCGGAAAAAAGCAGTAATGCAACGACAAAGGCGGCGGGCAGCAGGTTTATTATTGCAGTTGATTAGGGGGGAGGCGCAGTTGGTTAGGTGATCTCGTGGAGAGCGAAACGCGCGGCGTGTACCGAGCAAGACCGCGCGAGTAGTGCGAAACCAGCAAGAAAGGCGTCGGCGCAGCGATGCGTTAGTGTCGCGCGCGTACGATGTCCAGCGATATCGCTCGATTGGAACACGAGCCAGCCGCGTCCGAGCCGCTAGTCGCAGGAGATGCTGCGTTCACGTTGCAAGGTAATATTTATTTCACGCACAGACAAAACCAGTCCAAAGCAACGACAGTAAACCGAAACGCTTCGAAGCTTCGAGAGTCTCGATAAGTTTTTTGAACAGTGATGGGGGGAATTTCGAATCGTTTCGAAGCTTTGAATTCTCCAAGTTTCGGTGGTGTCGTTTTCGAGGGGGATGAACATTAGCATAACGTTACGAACGTTAACCGGTGGGTCGCTCGGGTCGTTTACTGGCAACCAGTTCTCCGTGCTCTCCTTCGATCGTTGGATTATATTTTGTCTTTTTTCGTCGCATCATTTTCGAACGAATTCTCGAACGCGTGTAGCAGGTTCAGGAAACGAGACTAGTTCTGAGGTAACGGAATCCACCTCACGTAAAACCGTTTCGTACCTGGTATCTGTAGTTCGAAATCCATGTACTTGGGTGACATAATATTGGAGAGGGTTCGAGGAAGTATTCGTAATTGATGCCCAAATCTGTTTTAGGGACTGTGTTTAATCTTTAAGGGATAAAAATAATTGTCTTCCTACGGTTATGTAATTAACAAAAACCACGTTGTTATGTAGTGTAGAGAGGAGTCCAGTTAAAAGAACTCATTCTTGGCGGATTAGATCGAAAACGTGTGAGCAATAAAGGGTCAACGAACGTGCAAAATTTCAATAAAATCGGTGACTCTTGTCAGGTCACTTTCAACTTTAAACTGGCGTTGCTTCGACTCCTGTGTTTCCACTTTGTTTATACGATGATATACCGGCGTTTTAACGACTTCTCGATGCAATTGCGACAGGAACGAGCGTCGACTCGAAGAAAATGTGTTCCGAAAACGTCGAAGCCGAGGGGGTAGAGGCAAGTGTTTGCCAAAGCACTCGGGGCAACGGCTCGAGCGCGTTTAGGTCGACGAGAACAAAGAAACACACGAGCGCGCGTGGCGTTGGACGAACAGGTCAGCGCCATGCAGCCGCGAATAGCACGAAAAACGGTTTATCGGAAACCGGAGCCTCGAGAGGAGGGATGAGCCTCGTCCTTTAGCCAGCGCGCTCCGTTGTGACGTTTCGTGTTGTTGTCCCGACAGACGCAATGTGTTCGTCTGGGACCCTGAGGGCTCCAGGAATCGTTTTTATTCTCGGAATAACCGCTCGGCGAAGTATCATTGAGAAACGAAACGTTGAGACACGATCCAGAAACTAAACTAAAGGGGCAAGGGGACTCCGACTGACAACTCTACCCTAATCCCTTCCACTTTTCAGGTTCTTCGTTATTATTGGCCAAGTCCTGACTATACTTTATCGAACGAGACGAGACAGCTGACGGATAGTTCTGTCTTTGTTCATTGACTGTTCATCTCTGCCAACAACTCGATTATTTTATTACGTTGATGTTTCTCTGACAATTTTGCAGAATGTATTTATGAAACAAAAACCAAACTTTGTACACGTTATATTTTTTTAACGCGTTCGTCAGTTTTCACTTGAATTTGTTTTATTCGAGCACACAAATGGTATGATCGATTTAAAGCAAGAACTACCCTTTCAAGAATGATCTCTTTTAAAAGAAAAATATTGTTGTCCAGGGCCCTGCTAGAGGTTACTGCGCTACTGTCTGACTTTCACGCGAGCCCATGCAGTTATCATTCCCTTTTGCACGTAACCGATGATTTTCTTCTGTTCGCAGGAACGAAACAGACGGCAGAAAGCGTTGCTCAAGATGCCGTCGACCAAACAGGTATTCCTCGTTCCCATTTCGATATTAGATACCAGAAAATATTGCACAATTGAAAATCGTAATGTATAAAATGACTACTAGTACAAAACCGGAATTCCAAGACTTTTTAATAAACAATAAACGAAAATTTCTAAGGCATTTCAAGATTACTTCATTATTCTCCATTTGCAATTAGTATTTTTACATATTCTGCAAGGTGAGACGTGCTTTCGTTGAAAATGAGACGACGAAACTCGACTCTATCATGGACGTCATTCGTTAGACTATTGTAAACATTCTATTTACTCAAGGTTTAGTCTATCAAGTGATAAAAATAACTGCAATAAATCCTGTACGATGGTTCTAATAGACGTGCTTTGGTTCAACCTGTCTGATCTAGTTACAAATTTTTATTAAGATTGTCTATGGTTGTGATCTTGAAACGACCTTAACACGTGCTTTTCAAAATGCATGCATTCAGCAGAAACAATAAGTAATTGCAGATTCATTAACGTCAATAGATACTCTACTGTTTTGGCTTCATTTTATCATCGATATAATTATTAAATAAACAGTAATGCCTTCGTTGTTCTTAGTATTTTTTCTTTGTCCTATTCCAACAGGATTTGGCAAATTTAACCTTAAGGTTATGGCCGTCTGCAGTCTGATTTTCATGAACGTGGCATTCAGCATAACCAGCATTGGATTCATACTACCTTCAGCAGCATGCGACTTTCAAATGACCACGGTGGACAAGGGCCGCTTAAGCGCCGCTCCGATGTTAGGTAATCCTTTATTTTACTCTAATAATATAGTGTAAATATTTACACGTATATAGTAAATTCCAAAACAACTCGTTACGTATTGTTTTCCATTCACATTTATCGTGATCTATCGTTTCTTTCGACATATTTTTTTTGTATTTCTCGCATCGATGATAATCATAACGCGTAGAAAAACAGCGAATTATTTTTGTCACGCTTTGGTCCAGCGACGATATAATAACGGCGTTGTTTTGGTCGATTCCCGAGCCAGGATTCGAGCGCATTTGCCAATTTGTTATTTATAACCACGGACAAAGGGTCTGAGTCAGTATTTTCTGAAATCAGCAAATAAGCTGTCCTGGTGCGGAAGGCTGTTTCAAATGATTCACTCAGTGTCGCGGACAGCCGCTTCGATACAGTGACGCTTAAAACCGACCCTTTCGTCAAATTCATCGCACGAAAATAGGACTTAAAAACGTCTAGGAATGAAATCTATCGAAGATAACAAAGAAGCCTTACAAATGACGATAGAATGAATAGTGATAGAGGAACAAATCTTAGACTTTGTCTAACTTGCAAACGCAATACACAGGTTGTGCACCGCTGCTTTAATGTTTAATTATTCGTCAAACGATACGGTATTGGCGGCAGCTTTCTATCGTATTTCTTAGGATCGTTCCCCGTTCGTTTTTTTTTTTCTTTGCGTTGACGCAGCGTGCGTGTGCAATCAGCGAAAGTATAGTCTGCCTTATCACTAGAATTAGTCTTTCTTGCGTGCCTTTCCTGCGACACACACACGCCCTTTCATCGATCTAATCTAAAACAGTCGTATCGATTATACGTGTCGTTTCAAAAAGGGTTTCGGCTGCTCGGGAACTGAGACAAGCCCCCTTACCGTATCATATAAATTTACGATAATTTAAATTCGAGTCAACGATAAAAAATAACAGCCCCCCCCCAAAAAAAAGAATTTGTTGCAAATGATGAGATTAGTTCCTCTTGCTACTTGTAATATTTTATTTAAACCACAAAGCCAAATTAAATAGGGCCCATCTCACGATTTCAATCACTGTTAGATACGTCATTAAGGTCATTATCTTGAGTAATGATATGAATGATTCAGTCGGCGTCCGTTGTTTATTAAAAAGTTATTATCATAATAGGATGAATATTCATGTATGGTCGGTTTCCTTCAAAGGTTAATGATCTTGACACGTGTCGTTAGTAACAAAAAAATAAACCGTGTTTGCACAACGAGGGGTCGGGAGGAAACCTAACTAATATGATTTAAGTTTGAATTTCAAGTCTCGAGCGAAAGCAACAAAGATAAAAATTCTTGCAAGAAAGTGTCGAAGCAAATGTGTTTAAATGGAACGCGATGTAAATTAAATGAATTGCTCAAAGCATATGTTGTTACACTCAGGGTCGTGCAATGTCCAACAGCCGCGACTGGGAACAAGGAAACTATAGTTCAATAACCGTGCTCGATTTCTTTTAACATGTTGACTGTCTCATATAAGTTCCGTAACTGTAATTTTTTAGATTCTATAGAAAAGGATAATTTAAGTATCCTCGTCAATTTTTGAACATTCTGTACATCAATGAGTGACACATTGAGAAACACGATGGAACGCGTATTCGACCGGGCAACACTCACACGACTGGAATGTAAATAATTAAACCTTGAAGACTCGTATAATGCCAGAACGTGACTTGCCCCCTCCCCTTACCCCCTTTCCATTTTTTTTACAATCCATTGTTGCGTTTTATTTAATGTCACGTGGAGAAAATTAAACGTCAAGTGTCATAACAAAGAGCCTATTATATTTTTTTATTCTTCAACAACAAAGTGGTAATAATTGATCTACTTATCCCTGTCGGAGATCAATTATCAGTCATTTTGCATTATACCATAATCACTGGAAAATCCATTGCGTTCACCTTGCACGGCAGTACAACTCCGCGCCGTACGTAGCAATTGCATCATTTATTGACGATTAACGATCGATCGTGACAAGAATCGAAAGGCATTATCTCGCGCAACATTGAACGTTTTCTCTACACATAAACATTCTAAGCAAAAAATGTGCGATCTACTAACATTTTCTCGCACCGTGTAATTATGGGAGAAAGTTTTACACCCGGTGTAAATAACTACGCTGTTCTGTTCGAGCCTGATCAACCAAATACGGTTCTTAACTATTTATATAAAATTTATGAATAAACCTACATTTTCTGTCACATAATCACGTTGAATCTTCATTTTCATTTTAAAACACGTGAAAACGTATTAGAACAAACACAACTACTATACCTGTGCAGATATAATAATTGTGTTTCGTCGTTTCTCCGCTGGAGGTGCTAATAGTAGGCAACTATTCTTTGGTCCATTGTACATTCTGTACTTCGTTGGCAACTATGTTTAGCTGATCTCAATTGTGTCGGTTATCGAATTACAGGTGACCCTCGATAGTTGCAAAAAGATGGCGCTGAGCATGCCTGCATTTATCGAGGTAACAAGCTGAATAACAAGCAACTCCACATGTACAATTCATTTCCACTAGCTGCGTTGGGAGACTTTCATTTTCAACTTCATTAGTCGCTAATTGACCATGTTTACTTTATTAATCAACAGAGCGCACCAAACGAGGTTCTCGTGCAATATTCGAGGTTGCACTAACCGAGACTTCTGTATCTGCATAATTACGTAAATTTGTAGGTATGCTGGCTGGTTCCTACATATGGGGGTGCTACGCAGCCATAAAAGGACGAAGGCTATCACTGTTGGTTGCTTTGTTTCTCCACGGAATCTCCGAGTTATTAGCGTCGGTGGTGCCTCTCTATTGGGTCTTCCTGTTTCTAAAATTTCTAAGCGGTGCAGCGTTAGTACGACATGTGTCATTCTGCTAGGGTCAATCGCTTTATCGGCAAACGATAATAAAATATTAACATTTTCAGCATGAACGGGCAGTCGGCGGTCGTCTTTCTATACTTGGGTGAATTTCAACCAACCAAATATCGCGACAAGATGCTCTCGTGGATGGAGATGGCTTGGGTGCTAGGGATGATCATTCTGGCAGGTGAACACTCGGATGAAAACTAGTTATTTATTGGCTAGGGACATTTTTATGGAACTTGGCTCACAAAATAAGCATTGAAGATAAGAAAAAATGTTAAATATAAACAGAATCTTGTACGAATAATCACTAGGTGTATAAATATAAATTTCATCGCATCTGTAGAAGGCTCCACTATAGCCAATCTAATCGTTTGTGGTGGCGCCATCTATGGTTGAATGGAGCTTGTATTCGACCCTTATGATTCCTCTATTGGAAGCTTTATCTTTGTGCCAGATTCCACAAAAATTAGAAATACTCGATTCAGGCGATATTTCTTATTAGAAGAATTACATCTTCTCTTCTTAGAGTTCATTGGAACTTTTTTACGTATATCCAAAGAAAACATTGAGGCAATAAGTATTTAGGCGCCAAATGCATCCTTTTTTTAAACGGAGGTAATTTTGTTTTCAGGTGTCGGTTGGATAATCATTCCACTGGAAGTAAACATGGTAATTGGAGGTGTGGTTTATCATTCGTGGAATCTTTTCGTTTTTATATGCTCCCTGCCAGCCTTACTAACCGGCACCTGGCTAATATTTTTCCCCGAGACACCCAAGTATCTTGCCGAGACCGGACAGAACGTCCAAATGTTGGACGTACTGATGAGAATGTATTCGGAGAACAGTGGGAAACTACCAAAGGAATATACAGTAAGCTATTCCATTTTGGAAAACAGTGGTCAGCTACTAGAATAGAGAACAGTTCGCTTTTCCAGCACTATGATGCTCTATCGTTTCATACTTGAGAACACTGAAACTGATTTCCAGACGAAACTACGAAACTGTGGGAACAATAATCTCAACGATCTAGTGCATCAAATAATGCACACGAGGGACGAAGATAACGAGGAAGAAAAGTCCTTCCAGTTAATGATAAACGACATCTGGACGAAAACCGTGATGATCCTGAAGCCCCCGTTCCTATGCAGGACAATAGTCGTGTGTTTGATCGCCTGTTTCGTCACATCCTCTTATTACACGCTCACGTTGTGGCTACCAGAGCTGTTTCACAGATACGCCGACTTCCAAGAGGCGTATCCTAATGAAACGGCCAGCGTCTGTACCCTGAAGAGCGTGAAGAACAATACCGCGGCAGTAAGTTGAACGTTGAAAATTCTATTCGACCGTACCACTTGTCCACCTTCGTCTGACTTCGTTTATTTACACAGGCGCTGTCGGATGATCCGTTCAATTGCGAATCCAGAGTACAAATTAGCGTATTTGTCCATACGTTCATCTTGGGAGCCTCTTGCATCCCGACGGGTTTGATATTACCGCT